>NC_142521.1:14547500-14685000 GCF_964205215.1 Stylophora pistillata | reverse complement strand
TCAATGACATGAGTGGATCAATCTTCTTGAGAACTTTGGCTTTAACTGACTGATGTTCAACTGGTAATGTTATGGGAGGAACAACAACTTTGTTATTGCTATCTTTAAATGGAGATGGCCCACCTGGTCAACACCGCAGAACGCAGGTCATCAGGATCTTCGTCCAATTGCCCATGTACGAAGGGGTTGTCTTCATTTAGCACGCCATTGACCTACATCTGATATGGGGACCAATAGTTTGCTGTCCTCACCTTGTGATGGTTGAAGGCCTCCATATATTCGTGAAGCACAAGATTTACTTTTTGGAGGAATGTCAAATGTAGCGCAAATATATCCGTTGAGGTATCAACGCTAAGCAGGCCTGATATCCTCTGCTGCGTAAAAAACACGTAAGAGAGAAGATGACAAACACATCTGAAGACGTCCCTCCTGAGTCTTTTAATTCTCTGATTTCTCGTGGAGGGACCGGCAATGAAATTCCCTCTACCTTCAACTCTTGCTTCCACCATGGCATCAAAACTATTACATTTTCCACACCATAATCCACACGAATATGCGATGGCCACAACCCATCTTTTTGAATTGCTTTCAGAAAGAGTTCCAGAACAGTTTGTGAAAGATTGTTAGTACTTCATCTGAGAAACAAAACTCTTCTAAAGAAACTGTGCATCCGTGGATTACAAAACCCCAGCGAATGAGAGAATGATGACCAGCTAAATGCCACAGAGAATTTGGCCATGAGACGAAGTATTGCCTACGAGAAACAACAATTCCCCACTTCAAGGTAGTATTCGCTGGATCCACCATTGCTAAACACTTACGAATTCTTCTTCTTTGAATCCTCCGTCCAAGTGACTTAGCCCGGATAGGTATTTTCGCCCGGTGGTTAATCCGTAACGACCTGTTTACTCCCAGGATATCCCGTTCTGAGAATTTTACATTTACGTCGAGAAATTGATGAAGGTTTTACTGCTAGAGTTTTGAGATGATTTGCAATATCCCGTAGTGCTTTTGCAAAAGCAGTAGCTAGAGATTCCCACTCGATCCGATCTTGCTCAACGTCAGTTAAGGCAATAGAACTCAAAAGACTAACGGTTCGATCGAGAACTACAGATTGTGCTTGCAAGTCATTGATATCCGTTTCATTTTTATGTATACACTGCTCTGTTCTTTCGAGCACTGACGATAAAAATTCAAGTAAGTCCTTTTTAACGTCAAATTCTGGCTCTACGTCCGCCATGATGCTAGTTAAACTTACCGCGCGAAAACATAAAGCCTGGAAGCTCCCGTATGGTAGTTATCATTTCCGGTCACTAACCGGAAGCAATTTTGAATGTATTTTTTTTTTTCATTGAATTGAAGTTGAATTTCATTGAATTGAACTTGAATTTTCATTGAATTGAAATTGAATTTTATTGAATTAAACTTGAATTTCATTGAATTTAAGTTGAATTTCATTGAATTGAAATTGAATTTCATTGAATTTTAGTATTGAATATTGCTACAGTTGGCTTGCAATACTCAGATGAAATGCCATTTTCATATAAACAATGTAAACTTATTATATAATTGTACCTCACTGAAAAATATTTCACAAGGAACATAATCGTACAGTCAGTCAATTTTCCACGAAACTCTCACGTGTTTAGACGTTTTTACCAATAAAATTCCCTTTTAGCTACCTAGAACGTTACTCAACTGCGTGTCAATTTCCTGTAAAAAACCTGCATTTTATCGTGTATTTCGCACGCATAGGGCAACTTCCTCTTATTTAGGCAACACCCAAAGACCACGTTGTTATGCTTCAAAAAAAGATACGTTTTCTTCGTTCAATCTATTTTCACTTGTTCGAAGAATGGGTACCGCAGAATATCTTTGTCCACAGGCTGTTAGAGATAAAATAGAACTTTCCACTGCAAAGTTATAGGGAAGAAAATTTTGAGGCAACCATCTGTTACTGAAAAAGAGGCTATATGGAGCCTATATTCGGACTGGATTTGAGGTTCAGTGGATTGAATTGAATTGGTTCAAATTGAGGGCTTTGCTGTTTTAGCAAAATCGCTGTCGAGTGCTTTTCATGGTTTGTTGACATGGAGAGTGATGGAGATTTGTACCAAGTACTGGAGCAGAAACAATAGGACATGGGTCCCCTACGAGGTTTAAGCTCCAACAAACCCACCCATCCCACCCCAGGGGAGGACATCCATCACACAGTAATCTCGTGCGTGGGAAATCAACGTATCCTACCCCTAACCCTGCAGGAGACGGGACCTCCATTTATTCGTCCCTATACGAGAAGACTAGAATATCTAACCATTTCTTGATGTTATAGAAAGGTAGCATATTCTTCTCAGTTATTTTAAGGCCTGGAGTGTTGGTCCCGCCGCGGCTCGAACCCTCGACCTCCCGCACAAAAGTCCAGCGCTTTATCCATTGAGCTAATCGGGACAATTTGGAAATTCTAAAATCGTTAGAGGAATGCGGGGTCGTTCGAAAAAAATTTGCATTTGAACGCGATGACTTTGTTTACAAGAATTTCTCCAGCTTACATCTATTAACAAACCTCTGAAGTTTTTTTTGCCTCGGTACGATTCATCACAGAGGGCCTTTTTCAAACCACAAGTTTTTTCTACTGATTCAAATTAAAGGTATGTGGCAGTGACTTCCACAAGTTTTTTTTTTGTCAGAAAAGTATGGTTGTTTCGTCAGCTACATTAATCTACCAATGGATCCAGTCGCCAATGCTTACATAAGACGATTGTATTAATTAATCGAATTTAAACAATCAGCCAATGAACTTTTACTGTTCTCAAGGGTTGTTGTTTTCATCTGTAAGTTAACAATTGAAGTGATTCACATTATTAGGTTTCTGCTCTAAATAAATATATTTATGTTCACTCGAAAGATAAGTATAAATTGTAACAAGCTTGGTTATTGGCCCAGCACTTAAAGCCTAACTGGTACTCGATCCAAAACTCAGCCTCGTTCTTAGGGTATGTCCACCACATTGTTTTACGCCAATTAAAAAGTGTTACAGGACGCCTATTGTGCATTTTCCTGCACAGGAAAAACCAAATGGAATAACTGATTCTGGCCCTTTACAACCAAAATACTAATTATGAATTTGCCTCTGACGAAGAGGCGGCAGTAGGCATCATTATAGCCTACTACTAACTACTAACTTCAATTTCCCATTGTGCATTTCTGTCCCTTAAACATAAACTACAGCGTTGAAAATGTTAGAAAACAATTGGCTCATGCGTCAGCTGTGCGTTTATCGAGAATTAATGCACGTGGAAAGTTTGGAGATCACGAAAGATGCGTAAGAGTTGCTCGAGGTGCAGCCGAGAGCAACTCTAGCTTCTTGACCAACTGTTAATTTTCGATGGGCCGTTTTCCTTGCATGTACCTCTATTCTCACCTTCATTGTAACACTTTTGTAACAGGTGTGTCAAGAAACAGAAGAGATGGATTTTGAAGCTGGTCAACAATTTACCTCTAAGGTACAGTGCTCACTGTCAACAGTGTTTGGTATATTAAGTGCAAAGACTTTTTCTGCTTGCACGGGACTTAGTTCACATCCTTTTGTGAGGGTATATACAATCAGAATTAGAGGACAACCGCAGCTAACTTTTCGTTTCGAGTAAATTTCCATGAAGGTGAATTGATTTAAAGCAATCACACTTTTAGGCTCCTTCTTGTGAATCATACAGATAAGTCATGGCTTTTCCATGACCAGTTCTTAGACATCAATCATATTACAGTAACTGTTATCAATCATCACTGATTACACTTGATTTTCATATCGACCTGGAAATGTTATTATTTCAGACTGATTAAGGAAACAACCAAGATGCAAGTCTAGTGTTGGATACATTCTCAAAAAAAAAAAAAATAAAAAAATTATAATAATAACAATGTCAGGATGCAGTGCGCTGGCCCAGAGCAAGTATCTCTCTAGACACGACGCAGCACTAAAGGTACTGTTTTAAGAACTGTTGTATGATGAGGGATTCATAGACGAGATACCACCCTGGTACTCACCCGACAAGCCGAAGCCCGTGTATGAGTCAGAGAATGTTAAAGCTTATTGGGATGTTTCTAAATATGCTGATCAACAAGAGGTCAGATGCAATAGGGTGGATGCACGCATTGTAAATCATATGTGCAAGAGAGTTGTGACGCTGGAAATGAGCTGCCCGTGGGTTAACAATCGGACAAGAAAGAACAAGATCAATGTATTAAGACCAACTATCACCAAAACAAAATCCTGAAAGATGGCACCGAATCAATGTGCAGAATCTGTAGGCAATTTCAAGAAACAATTGACCACCTTGTCTCTGGATGCCCAGAACTTGCCAAGACAGAGTATATACAAAGACACAATGAAGCTGCAGCGTACCTCCACTGGACAATATGGAAACACTATAACATCAAAGTGTAAGATAAACAGTACAAATATGAACCATCTACTGTGACAGAAAACCAAACAGCGACTACACTCTGAGACATGCCAATGCAAACTGATAAAGAGATAAAAGCAAACAGACCAAAAATAGTGGTAAAAGACAAGCAGGAGAGAACTTGTATGCTCATTGCTTTGTCTATCCCCACAGAAAGGAACACCTCCTTGAAAACAGCAGAAAAACTCTCCAAGTACAAATATCTTGAAATCGAAAACGAGAAAACATGGGGAAAACAACAACCGTCCCAGTGATCATTGGAGCTCTTGGGCTTGTTAAGAAGGGAATAGAAACCCACATTGGCAAGATCCCAGGCAATATCAGAATAGCAGAGCTACAGAAGACCGTTCTCCTTGGAACCGCCCGTACACTGGGGAGGACTCTATCCATCAAGTAATCCAGCAGACTGCCCTAGGCTCATGAATTGAACTCGACACCATAAGAAAAAAGAGCAAGACTTTAAGGAGCTACGATGATAATAATGATAATGATAATGATAATATTAATAATAATAATAATCATAATAATAATAATAATAATAATAAAGCCTATGACAGTGTGGATCATGGATGGTTAAGGGAGATGTTTATGATGCAGGTGTTCCCAACATGGCTTTGCAAGGTCATTCAATAGCTTAGTGCCAGCTGGAACACCAGAATATTAGTGCGCACAGCCAAAGGCATGGAGACATCGGAGCTGATAACCTTTAGGAGGAGACTTCCGCAGGGTGACGCCCCTTGCCCCAGGCTCTTCACGTTATGCATGAACCCGGTCTCGTGGATGTTGAAAGCGACTGAAGGCTACAGATTATCTAAGCCGATCGGATAGGTGGTGACTCATCTTTTGTATATAGATGATTTCAAGATCTTTGCAGCGTCAAGAGAGGAGCGATGTGAGAGGAGCGATGAAGGACATAGGACTTGAGTGGAACGAAAGAAAGTGCTCAGTGGCCCATGTGAAGAGAGGGACGTTAGAATCAGAGGAGCCAGTGAGTGTGGCGGACAACGAGAGGGAGGTTATCAAGAGTCTGGGTGAGGGGTCTCATTACAAGTTCCTCCGAGTTATGGAAAGCACTAAACAGGATGATAATCTCAGTCTCGAGATCACAGGCAAGACTTATTTACAACGTCTATCTTTGATATGGACTAGCCCGCTCTCAGACTACAACAAGGTGCAGGCTTCAAATCAGTTTGCGATGCCGGTGCTAAGCTACTTGATGCCCACCCAGTGCTGGCCGATAGCGGAACTGAGGAGGCTGGACAGAGAAGCAAGAAAGGTTATCGTTGAGAATGGGGGCAAGCACCCTCTTGGGTCTACAGCCCTAGTATATCTACCGAGGGAGCCTGGGGGCCGTGGGCTGAGAAGTGTTGAACGAGAGTACAAGCACGCTAGGGTTAAGGCTGCAGTAAGACTCTATACTAATGAAGATCACGTTATGGAGGTAGTAAGGCGGTTTGAGGAGAGATCAGAAGAGATGGACCGGCGATCAATGGTGAAGGATGCCAAGAAATATGCATCTGAGCTTGGGCTCAATCTATCTCTGGTGCACCCCCAACCATTGGTCATATGTCTAACGAACGACTTGAAAGTACCTGTAAAGAAGGTTGGGATTTGGTTAAAGACTGCTGCCAAGGAAAGGGATGTTGAGGAACTGAAAGCAGACGGATGGCAAGGACGTTTGTTAACTGAGAGGTGGGAGGATCAAGAAGTTGGAGATGAATGCTTTTCATGGATGAGCGAGTGGAAGACTGCGTCGACTCACACCATAGAGGGTCTGCAGGAACTATACCAGCAACTCCTACCAACGAAAGTCTACCACCAGAAAAAGACAAGTGCTCACACGAGTGAGGATGTGAAGTGCCGCATGTGTGGTAAGGCCGCTGAAACGCAAGCGCACGTGCTAGCAGGCTGTGGAGCACTAGCCCAGTCTAAATACACGACTCGGCATAATGCAGCACTTAAGGTAATTTTCTACGAACTCTTGAAAGACCTAGACTTAGTGACAACAGTACCACCGTGGTACTCTCAGAACACGCCGAAGCCTCTTTACGTAAACAAGAGAGGAAAGGCGTTCTGGGACATACCACTATATGCAGAACACGCGGAGGGGAGAAACAACAGGCTAGACTGTACGGTTATAGACAAGGAGAAGAAGAAAGCAGTGTTACTTGAAATGAGCTGTCCATGGGTCAGTAATAGAGAGATCAAAATGTGCAGAGAAGACGAAAAGTACGCCCTGCTGCGGTACGAATTAAGGAGATACCCAGAGTACAAGATTAAGCAGTATAACATCATAATAGACGCACTTAAAGGGAGCTCGCGAAGGGTCAAGGAAAGCATACGCCAACTGGCTGGAAGTGGCCAATGTCATTCAGCGCTAAGGAACATGCAGAGAGCTGTAGTCTCTAGCTCCCTTAACATTGCCAGGACCTTCAAGGTCCTATTAGGCTAAGTTCCTCCAACGACGTTAGTTTTAAGTATAGGTTTTACACATTTATCTCCACTTTAGGGTCTATGGGTATACCATTTTAGAACTTTTAGGTTTATTTGTGTCTGGACTTTTAAGGTCCTATCGGACTAAGCTCCTTAAACGACGCTAGGTTCAAGCATGGTTTTAATAGATTGATGGAAAATTTATTTCCTGTTAGGGTCTAGGGGCACACATTTCCTAAAGTTTATCTTTTATTCATGTAGTAGTGACAATTGAGTAGGCTACGCCTTTGGCGCCCTAGATAATTTTATATGTAAACTGAAGAATTCAGAAGTGTACACTGCGATTTATAATAATAATAATAAATACAATGTTCGAGAACCCCAGATGGCAGGAGGCAGACCAGTTAGCACTCGAGGAGTTGAACTCAGGGCAACTGAAAACAGATCAAGTGAGTGGCAGGGTTAAGGCAAAAAATCGATGGTACTATGTAGATCTTGGAATTACAGCATAACGTTATGGCCCGAGCAAACGGCTTCAACATTTACTTCAACATCGCTTCGATTTTGTTCAAACGCTGTTGAAAGGTTGTTGAATGATGTTGAACGGTGGCATAAGCAATCGGTTTCAACATACCATTCAACAAAAGTTAGCGAGTGGCCTGGTAATTAGCTTCAGGCCCAGCTCTTTGCACGCCTGAGACACATACAAGGGCGCCATTTTGAAATGAAACAATGGATCGCACTTATGTTTACAACAAAGTTCGCTCGTTATTAGCGATTTTTGTAGCTTTCGAAGGTTTGAATGATGAGGATAAAAAACCCGGAAGGGGAGAGACAAGGCAATGGATCTTCAGAAGGGATGAAAGGGGCTATTTGAACAACATCGTGAAGGAATTGGCGATCAAAGACACAGCGGAATGTAAAGATATGATGAGAATGAGTCATGCCGATTTTCAAAGAATACTGAGCTACATCCGAAAGGATATTACTTGAAAACAAGTCCTTGGTGGGAATAAAGTTATTTCTCCGAAAGAAAGATTAGCTCTAACAGTCAGAGCTTTGGCCACTGGAGAAGCATACAGATCTCTAAGCTACCAATTTAGGATTTCCAAAGGAGCCATTTCATACATCATAAAAGAAGTCTGTGAAGCTATCATAAAGAACATGAGGAACATTTATTTGAAAGTGCCTTCCTCACCTGAAGAATGGCTGACAGTTGCTGAGAAATTTGAAAGTAGATGGCAGTTCCCAAACTGAATTGGTGCCATCGACGGTAAACATATAGTTATGCAACCACATGGTAATTCAGGGTCATATTATTACAACTACAGACACAAACTCTATTGTTCTTATGGCTGTTGCAGGTCTAGACTACGAGTGTCTGTATTATGACAATGGTACAAATGG
Organism: Stylophora pistillata; assembly: GCF_964205215.1. Classification (NCBI taxonomy): domain Eukaryota; kingdom Metazoa; phylum Cnidaria; class Anthozoa; order Scleractinia; family Pocilloporidae; genus Stylophora; species Stylophora pistillata. The sequence continues at coordinate 14,676,697 of NC_142521.1, read as the reverse complement.
CAGAGTGAATGATGGGGGAGTGTGGAACAAATCTGGTCTGGCGAAGGCATTAGAAGAAGGAAAAATGAATCTTTCCCTACCCTGTTGTCTACCTGGTGGAACGAACAAATGCCTTACGTTCTGGTCGGAGATGATACCTTTGCATTAAAGCCTTATCTCATGAAGCCCTTTGCCCAACAAGGCCTTGATGCAGAATAGCGTGTGTATAACTACAGGCACAGCAGAGCAAGGCGCATATCAGAAAACTCGTTCGGAATACTGGCTAATAGGAGGAGGTTTATGCGTAATGTCTTGCTTCTTCACCCAGACGTAATTGAAGTTCTTGTTTCAGCTGCACTGGTCCTGCATAACTTTTTAAGAGAAAGTGATGCATACTGCCCTATCGGGCTTCTTGATACAGAGTGTCACAGGTGAAGTTTTCACGGGATCGTGGCGTCAAGACCTATCATTTTCAACTATGGAACCTTTAGCAACCCCAACCAGAGGGCACAATTCGTCTGTAGATGCCAAGCATCTCAGAGATGTGTTTAAGGATTATTTTGCCCATGAGGGGGCTGTGGAGTGGCAGTGGGAAAGATGCTAAAATCTGTTGTTATTTCACAAGTTTTTTTTACTCTTCCCTTAATAGAATATGACAATTGATATAAAAAAGATAATCAGGTATTCTAGTGTCTTTTAGACTACCAAAATACTTCTATACCCATTAAAATGCCATGAATATCTATTTCAAGGGTTAAGTATAAATACTCTGTAGTTGCATAGTGAAAACTGTGGGTAAATGATAATGTGCATCTTTCCCTCTTTATTCTGTGACTGCCATAATACTTATATGTAGCATTTCTAGTACATTTTGTTGGGATTGTGTGTGATTTTCTAGCCAGACCTGGCTGGCGAGAAAAGGTACATTTTCACACATACAGTCTGATGTAAAATTACACAAACTCAGCTGTTAATAACTGTAACATTTATTGCCTGTCAATAACTGCTAAAAAAACTTCTTACAGTCATTTTACAACTGTAACATTATTTCTATATCACTGATATAACAGTAACCGTAACACTTAGTTAGAAATCGAATTTGATTTCATTTTGTTATAAACCATTGGTCTTCCTGTAGACTGGAGCAATGAACTTCATATGGTGTAATGCAAGAACAGGTCTGTTCTTGTCTCAATATTTTTCTTGGTTTCGAACTGTATATACGTATTTATATTCAATTAGACATTAACATCTAAATTCCTTGTGAGGACAATTTTTTTAAAAATTTTTGCTAAATATTTTAAATATAAATAAATTGATATAAGCAGGAAAGAGTTTCGCCACTGCCTAGAGTGTTCTGTTCTTAATATTCATCTCTTATAAATTCAATTAAACATTAACATCTCAATTCCTTGTGAGGGCAGTTTTTTTTATACATTTTTACTAAATATCTTAAAAATATAAATAAATTAATATAAGCAGGAAAGAGTTTCTCCACTGCCTAGAGTGGTCTGTTCTTAATATTAATCTCTTAAAAGAGACATGTATGTGCCAGCAGAATGTCCTTGGGGAACAGGTGCTTGCACTTGGCTCATTGTGTTGTGGCTGTTCATTTCTATCTCAAACAAAATGTCACTGATTCTCTTTTCAGCAATCATTCTCAATCTTTTGTCAAATGTTGCTAGCTTTTCTGAGACGTACTTGGAAAATGAACACTGCTCCTTAATTGGCACAGGTTGAGGTTGAAGGCGAGTTGTCTCTCGAAGTACTTCGACGCAATTCGATAGAAAGCGCTCTTTCCTGGGCTCCATGGATTTTCTTACCTTTTCGCTAATTCTTGGAGTGGCTTCCAAAATTTCAGTACATGTAGGTGAAGCAGATGACAATGATTCCTGATCAAATTCGTCCTGTGTATCATTCAGCAATTCTTGGTCCTGGGATAGGTTATCTTTGCTCTTGCCAGCCTGCGTTACTGGAAGAAGAAATTGTAGTTTATCGTAGAATGCCCACGTGGACTTGTATTTTTCACTGGTAGCTTGTCCTGACTTCCAAGAGTTTGTTTTAGCAATTTCGCGACCAAGTTGCGTCCTCAGCCCCGCTATTTTCGCCTTAATATCATGTTTAGTATGCTTAAGTATGTCTTCCAGTTCTGTGTAAGCGATTTCTCTCTTCGCGATTGTGGTAGTCTTTACCAAAGACGTCCCACAGATAGCTTCGCTTCTCCAGGTCATCTACGAGCGTTTCTATCTCGCCAGACTTCCATTTTGGTTTCTTTTTTTATCCGCCTCCGGTGCTTTTCTTTTCCTTGTTACAGTGTTGACCTCTACTTCAAAATCGTCTGGCGTGTCGTAGTCCTCCCATGTAGGATCAGCTGATCGAAATATTATCGCCCGTACGTACTACAGCCACACACAAAATTGCCCCACTTGCAACCGTCTTTGCATCCATGGTGAACTTGGTTACGTCTTCTTAATTGCGCATGCGCTTACTCAACAATGTTGAAAGAGCGGGGCAAATGACTTCAACTCTGCTTCAATATTCCGAACATTCCAGAGAACAAAAGAAATGTTGAACGGATGTTGAAGCAAAGTTTAAAGGCTTTTAAACTCTTTCAACATCAATTTAACATCGTTTCAACGCGTTTCAACACATTTCAACACGGTTGAAAGGGGGTGGCAAACGCTTTCAACATTACCATTCAACAAAATCGAAAGGATGTTGAAGCAAATGTTGAAGCAGTTTGCTCGGGCCTTTACCCAATAATGAAAATACTACAAGTAGTTTTAAAGTAAAAGAACACTTGCTATAATAAAAAAAAGCCACATTATAGGTTATTCCTTTCTGTGTCCCAGCTGCAAAATCCTAATTACTGGAAAAATGTTGGCCAGGATGGGAACATCATGCTTGAGGCATTAACATGAAAAGGCATTCAGGAGAAACTAAATGGTAAACTAACAATCTCATCCTTCACGAAGCTCTTTTTTTGTCGTGGATACAGTGTAACAGCAATAATCTAAATTACAAAATTAAGTTCCTCGCCATGTCCATGAAGTTGACATGTATGGCAAATATCAAATTCAACAGTATCAGCATTTTGTTGAAAAAAACAACTCCTGAAATAACACTTGTGTATACATTTGCAGTACAGTGTTGCCTTATAGCAATTTGGGTTGTACCGACCGGTAAATTGTATTTATATCTTTATCAGAACCAACATTCAAAGAGCTCCTAAAAACCTCTGAGCAAGAAAATGGAAAAATGTTCTGATTAGCAGAGACTTGTAAGCCAGCCAGTTTTTAAAGTATTAATAGAATATCAAATTCCCCAAAACTATATAAGATCATCCTTCACAGTATTCTCTCTGGATGTCATGGGGACCTGCTGGAGAAAAGGGAAACAGCTGTTATATTGCAACTATCATATTACCTGTATTTTTAGTAATCGGGCACACTGATACTTATATATAATATCAAATTCTAATGCAGATTAACACAGCAGACCAAGAACATTCACAGCATTTTAAATGAGTCAAAATCACAAGCATAATTTATTTTTACAGGAAATTACACAGCAAGATACAATACAAAAATAATCATTTTATGAACAATAAAGCTATTTTAATTAAATATTTTAAAAAAGTAAAACAAGAAATATAATAGCTCGACAGACAATCCCCTGGATACTAGAAAATGAAAGTTGGAAGTTACTTCAATGAAAAAAGCTTGCATGTGTTACAAAGCAAAATCCTGAAGGTGGTGGTGGCAAAATTATGGATTCAAACATTTGGTTGTAAGCCAAGCTCCACCAACTCCACTCAGGGTTCTCAATAAGTTTTGATGTAGACGGCTGAAATATAAAAGTAGGCGGCGGGAGAAGCGAGTACCACAGGCACGAGCCTCTAAGGGGGTCTTGCAGCATACCCCCTCCCCTCCCCCCTCCGAAAAACTTCAAAATATAGAAGGTTAGATTTGCCATTTTGAGCCTTTTGGCAAGCACATTTGGTTTTAAGAAATAATTATTTATTAGAAACAACCATAAATTTTACTAAACATCTTTCTTTTCTTGGAATCCTTATAATGGGACCAGACTACACCCCAAAAAGGGCAGTAGTCCATTAAAGTAAAGGTTTTATAGAATGTCAAGGCCATTCAAGGCAGAAAATATATAAATAGAAACTCCTTTTGTCACTGTTTGTGTGTATTGATTTGAATTAGTTTCATTCTCTCGAAAGTGGTTGAAACAATTATTAACACAGAATTAGCTTGACTCAGCATTTGGCCATGCTAGAAAGAACTAAAATGCCAAGTCGTCGTTGTCAGATCCAAAAGCGGAGTCAGAGTCACAGTCAGTGTCACTCTCTGAACCTTTTGATTGCAGATTAAGGGCCTCTAGAACTTCATCAAGGTCTTCCTCATTTACATTTTCCTCATGCTCTCTATCTGCAGCTGTACCACTCTGAACAGCAATTGTCTCCTCCTTTTCACATTGCACTCCCATTTCCTTTGTTTCACACTGGACAATCACCAGAGATGGCTCTGAAGTAGGATTATTTGACTTTGGTACCTTTGGAAGTTTTCTTCTCTCCTTTGCCTCAAGCCAGACTCTGGCAGCTTCCTTTACAACAGGCAAGCAGCTCTGGACACCTGGTCCATTTATTCCCACAGCTAGTATTGCTTGCAGCATGTCATTTTGGAGCCTGCTTCTTAGACGAGTCTTAACGTTCTTTACTGCACTGGCACCCCTCTCTGGCCATGCATTACTAACTGGCAAACTGACAACTACTTCAGCAATGTAGAGAAGGAGGGGGAAGAATGTAACAAAGGAAGATTTATTCTTAAGGAGATGAAGAAGAAACCATTCTGTAGTGGTGGTTCTACTTGAACCAGACTTCACTTCTATTGGAATCATCTTCTTAATGTTATCATTCACATGGTATTTCATATGAGACCACTCTGCTAGAAGCTTCTCTGATTTTAGCTTTTGGACTTCTTCTGTTTCAATCTGGAAAAAGTGTTTGGCTAAAATGTTGACACTGGAATGTCCATACTCTTGAAAACCATCAGCATCATATGCTGGAACATTTACTGGATCAAAGATACTGAGGGCACTAATAACATCAGACCTTGAAACAAATCTTTGATCCAAATTATTTGATAGAGCTGCTACATACTTTTGTGTAAGGCTTTGCATTTGTTGATACCAGGTGGGGGGAAATGTGATATCACATCCAAGATTTGTAAAGCTATCGACATCTGCTTGTAGTTTGTCCATAGGGATGTCATCCTCAACAATTCTGTTCAAATGTTGTTTGGTTGCTTTGATTTGTGGTTCAATAAGGGAGAAATTTATGTTGCTTCTTTGAAATGTGCGGGAAAGACTTGAAAGAACTGGAAGAACCTCTGCTAAAATGTACAATGCTCCAATAAACTTTGCATTCTTCATCTTCTTTAAAAGGCCAGCTGCTGTGGCATCATTGTGTATGCTATCTAACTCTTGCAGTGTTTGTATTACACCACAGTACTGTTGCTTCATAGCTTCTACTGATTTGTCAAAGCTTAGCCATCTAGTTTTGCAAGCTTTTTTCAGTTTTTTGGCCAACACCTTCTTGCCTTTGGTTGAACTCACTCTCACTTCATTCACATTTGTTAGCACTTTCATCAATAATGCCATTCGCTTGGGTGAGTTCTCAAAATGCTTCCACGTTTGTCTTAGTATGTCAGATACATCTTGAATGTATTTGGTGTCTTCATTAGAATCAATACATGCAAGAGCTAGCCTGTGGCATACACAGTGTATAGCAATGATGCATGGATTATCATTAGTTTAGAAGTTACACCCTCTCTTGTGCCTACCATAACAGACGCACCATCTGTTGCCAGCCCCATCAAATTTTTTATGGCTAACTGTGATGAGAGAAGCTCCTCTTTGAGCAAGTCATAGATTGCCTGTGCAGTAGCTGCATCATGTTCTTCTAGCACATTCTGGGCAGAAAGAAAACTTGTCTCGACTGTTTCACTTTGAGTGCAAAAATACTGGACAAAAGTTATCAACTGAGAGGCGACACTAGCATCTGTCATCTCATCAGTCATTAATCCAAAACAGCTTGCTGCTCTAACCTTCTTCAAAGTAAGTTCTTTTACAACATTTCCAATTGTCAAGAAGATTTCAGTCAAAGACCCTTCAGATCTATGTTGAAAGTATTTTATTTCAGCCACCCCTATCACATTTGTTATAAAATTATTAAGTGGAAAGAATTTTCTGTTTGGCAAGTACTCTTTCATTACAAAATAAGCTGTTGAAAAGGCTTTCTCTAAGACTGATATTTCGGTTTCTTTTTTCTCAACAAACTCTTTGTGGAAAACAGACATTCTTGAGATCATCTCTGCTTCTAAAGCACTCTTATGACGCCCTGACTTCCTGTGCGTTTCAATAGCATCTGACTTGAATCGGTCAGACGCTACTCCAGAAAATTTGTCAGTTTTGTTCTGGGGATTTGTAACTCCATGTTTTTTACAAATGATACAAAACATTCCTTCCCCCTCGACATAGCAAAGCCACCAGTTGTCGATTTTTTCCACCCAGTCATGGTTAAACTTCTTAGGCTTGATCCTTTGCAATTCCTGCTCAGTGAGTTTTGAACATTTGTTGAAACAGGTATAGTAGTTGTGAAGTTTACCTTGAGTGAAAAACTCTTTTATCAACGCTTCACACTGTACCTGTGACAACAGAGGATGGATGTTTGTGCTTTCGGCTGTTTTGTCTCCTTCATCAACACATGCTGCTGAATTACTCGTAGTGGGAATCGCTGGTGTTTGTCGATCGCTGTTATCGGCAGTTTTCTCACTTTCCTCAACACGTGCCGCTGAATCACTCGTCGTGGGAATCGCTGGTGTTTGCCGATCGCCCACATCACCGGCTGTTTTCCCATTTTCATCAACACGTGCTGCTAAATTGCTCGTCGTGGGAATCGCTGGTGTTTGCCGATCGCTATCACTGGCTGTTTTCTCACCTTCATCTACTTGGCTTTCCGTTCGTCGTGATTTACAGAAATATCGATCTATTCCAGGCTGGCTTGATGTGGGTTTTCTTTTACTCATGGGTACTCTATAGTTAATTACATGATAAGAATTCCTGCCTTCTTCTAACACGCCGAACGCCACACCGCACTTGTTGACAACAAACACCGGTCAGCGGAATTTCGCAGAAGGGAGGAGGCGCGCATTGGCATTGCGTAATACGTTTTGCTGCTGAAAACGGCTTTCAAGTATTACTCGTTCGATTCACGCGACTTTTAACTTTGAAATCTACGTGTAGATACAAAATAAGGAGGCAAGCTTATCACTGAAAAGTAGGCGGCTCTAAATTTAAAGTAGCAGGTTTTTTAGCCGGCTGCCGGCACTTAATGAGAACCCTGTCCACTGTGCTTCTTTTCACTTCCTTGCACGGCATTGCTTTTGGATTAACAACTTATGCATCTTCATTCAACAATTAATGTGCATTTCTAAGTGATCAAATGTGTAAAAATTATTTAGTCTAATAATCGGAAATCGGAGACATGGTGGATTCCTGGATAAAAGTTCAATCTTCACAGAGTTGCATGGCCTCCAATCTAGTGGAATGGCTCTTGGAAAAGACTAGTATTAGGATTTGCAAGGGATGGGAAAACTAACACCCAGAGGAGACACAGTATTGCCTCTGGCCATCTGGAGAGGGCAGAAGAAATGGTTTGCGAAGCAATTAATAGGGTAATTAAAATTTTTGAAAATACATGTACGTGTATATAAACACACATATAATAGGAAGTCTGTGTTTTGATTTTCTGTATTACAGTGCTCGATATGTGAAAGTAGAGCACAATATATGTTGAGCAGAAAAATACCACGACTACATTATTATACTTACAAGCCTGTTTTGTGATTGCTCACTCATCAGGAAATAATTTACTGTTCTTGTCAATAAAATCCCCTGATTGAGCAATCACGAGACAGGTTAGTAGTGATCATAACGTAGTCTTTGTATTTTTCTACTCAACATATATATGTATATAAATATACAAACATACATACATACATACATACATACATATATATACATGTGAGGAAGTGGCCAACACCGTTGAATAGTGCTCAATACACATGTGCAAAGCTTAATACAGTAGGTAGCAATCAAACATGATGACACATGATTTTTGTTACCTGTCTTGTTTGATCATTACCTACTATATATATATGTATATATATACACACACACACATACACACACATATACATATATATTTAACAATTATTCCACGAGCGCGCATTGGATGAGATGATAGATAGCCAACTCGGCGCTATGCACCTTGTTGGCTATAATCATCTCATATCCAACAAGCGCGAGTGGAATAATTGTTTTTTTTTAAAACGTTAAATTAAATTATTAAATTTTATTAAATTTTTAGCTCCCTTTTAATTTTAAGCTGACACTTACGCTTACCATATTTGTAGATTATGGTATATTGGCTGATATACCATAAAGGCTAAGCCAATAAAAATTCTTGAATTGCATTATCCAATGATCTAGCTTTTAATAAATATATATATATATATATATATATATATAGGAAGTCTGCATTTCAATTTTTCTGTATAACAGCGCTCGATACATAAAAGTAGAGTGCAATATATCTTGATTAGAAAAATACTTTGGATAAAAATGTAGTTGTTGCATTGTTATAATCAACATATATAGGTATCTATCGATCTATCTATGTATGTATCTATCTATTTACTACACATATACTATATATACATATATTATATATACATATATTATATATATATATATACATATTATATATATACATATATATAATAAAACTTAAAAAACCTTATCGTCGAATCGGAGAGTGCTCTACAATCATGGAGCTTTGTAAACAATTGTATAGGAAAATAAAAATTAAAACTGCGCACTACAAATCTGTTTCGAAAGGGTTAATTTTTAACCCTTTTGAAACAGATTTGTAGTGAGCAGTTTTAATTTTTATTTTCCTATACAATTGTTTACAAATATATAATGATATAGATATAGAAGCTCACTAGTTTCTAGTTTGAGCACTCTGGCATGGCTTTAAATGATACCACAAATGTGTAATCATTTGGGGTGGCTTTAGAGCTTCACCCCATCCCAGAATGAGCACTGCACTGACGAGGCCCAGAAGGCCAAAACAGTACTGTCTGCAGTTAGTTATATATATGCCAAATGGGTTTTAAATAAGGAAGCGAGACCAGGAGTTGCATTTGGAAACATCAAAACACACAAAACAAGTAACCAGCTCAGACTTATTACATCTTGTTGTGGCACGGCAATTGAAAACTTATCGGCCTTTACTGAATTTTATTTACAACCACCGTGACTTGCTCGAAAATTACTATCGTTTATCAAAGAAACTACCGACCTGCTTAACAAAATAGAACATCTTAACACAAGCGGTCCATTTCCAACTGGCACCTTACTGGTCTCGTGGGACGTGGTTTCAATGTTCCTAACATCGACAACAAACTTGGCCTCACTGCAGTTAGGAGGGCTTGAATAATAGAGAAAACAAATGAATAGGCGTTCCTGTCGAAGCCTATCCCAAAGTCGATAAGAACGTGACGAGGGACAGAATCTTTGTAGAAATCCCCGTTTTATTCTGAAAACAATCAGTTAACGGCTAAATCACAATGCTGCTAAGGTTACGAAAGTTACCAACATACCGACAACCGGCTAAAATAACTAACAAGAAATCCAAAAAATAAGAACGCCAAGATAAAACAACAAAGCCTACCGATTATCGACGTTTGGTAAAGGATCCGGAGGCGGACAAGGTAAAATTAAACAGCTTCGAAAGATACAAAATAGCTCGAGCACATGCACGTGGAAAAAAGGAGCCGTGTTTTTTTTTTGTATGCCCGGATGTCGGGTGAGAAACCGCTGTCCAAATGAGGGCGTTGAGCATAGGCCTCAACATGCTCCCCCCTTTGAACTAGCTAAACTTAAGAGCACGTTCAACAAGGCTACTCGGATCCTAACAGTTCGTAAAAAGCTCAGCGTTAAAAAAGGCAGACACTAAATGTTCGTTGCTAATTTGACTCCTCCAGAAGACACAACTTTGAGATTGGACGCAGCAGCGTCGAATTCTTGGTCTTGATCTCGGCTGTACGAACCAGGCCATCCTTGCCAGGAAACACCTTTGTAACTCGACCTAGCAACCAGTGACCACGAGGGGTATTCTCTGTTACAACAAGGACCAGGTCGTTGACAGCCAAGTTGCGCCGTTTGAGAATCCACTTCTTGCGCTCCTGAAGCAGGGGTAAGTATTCACGCAGCCATCTAACCCAGAAGTGGTTTGAGAGAATTTGGCCCCTTCGCCATTGCCTGCGGGAATACAGGTCTCTGTCTTGGAAATCTCCTGGCGGCAAAGACATCCCTTTTCGTTGTTGTAGGAGATGACTGGGAGTAATGGGTTCGCAGTCATCAGGGTCGTCGCTGCTTGGGCATAAAGGCCGACTGTTGAGTATTCCGACTGTCTCAGCAAAGACAGTTCTGAGGGTCTCCCTGGTAATGAAGGCATGAGGGTGACCTAGGATGGCCTTCATGGTACCACGGACACTCCTGATGAGTCGCTCCCACACCCCGGACATATGGCTGGCGGTTGGGGGGTGGAAATGCCACTTTGTCAATGGTTGGCAATGCCATTCGACATCTTTCTCATGCAGGGATCTCTGAATGATGTTGTGGTCCAGGTCTTGAATGGCATCTCTAATTTCCTTTTCACCACCAGTGAAATTGGTACCATTGTCACTCCAGACTTCCTTGACGGCCCCACGAATGTTAATAAAGCGTCGCAGGGCTTGGATGAAGGCGTCTGACTCTAAGGATCCAACATCCTCAATGTGGATAGCCCTGCAGGTGAGACAGACGAAGATGCATCCATAAACTTTCTCAGAGCTACGACCCCTCTTGACGTGGAAGGGACCGAAGAAGTCCACCCCCGTGTAGGTAAAGGGTGGCTCATGAGGTGTGAGTCTGGGCTTCGGTAGGTCTCCCATCATCTGTTTCATGACACCTTCATGTCGTTTGCGGCAGGCTATGCAGGAGCGTAGTATACGTCGGGTCAATGCGCGGGCGTTGAGAATCCAGAATTTCTGACGCAGTGTAGATAGCACATGTTCCCGACCTGCATGTCCAAAGATCTCATGGTGATGTCGAACAAGCAGTGTAGCAATGGGATGCTCGCTTGGGATCACCAATGGATGGATGGCTTGAAAGGCTACTGGTGCATGTCGTAGCCGGCCTCCAACGCATATTGTACCATTGACGAGGATTGGACTAAGTGTACTTAACTTACTGTCTTTCTTCACAGGTTTACCAGACTCCAAGGCTTCCAGCTCTCCTTGGAAATACTGCCGTTGGACCCTTTTTATGATGGCCTTTGAAGCGGTGAGCATCTCTGTTAATCTGATCCCGCCATGGTTAGATATGGCTGGTACACTGCATTTGGACCTGACAAATTGAAGAAAACGCATGATCAATGCCACAGTCCTGACCAGCTTAGGCCATGAGGAAAACTTCCTCAACAATTCATCCAAGGAGGAAACAGCTGTAGCTGTTATACTCTGATTGGTTCTCGGAGTGATTACTTCCTTGTCATTCTCCAGGATGTCACCCACTTTGCGGTGAGGCCAATGTTCCTCTGTTTGCCATAAGAATTTGGGTCCAGTCCACCAGCGGCATCCAGGGTGAAGGGCTTCTATAGGCATGCCTCGAGATCCATCATCCGCTGGATTCAGGGTTCCTGGGACATGATGCCACTGATCGGGTGTAGTATGCTCATGGATTTCCTCTAATCTGGTGGCAACGAAACGATGGAATCTTCTCGTTTTGTTCTTGATATACTGGAGCACTGTTAGTGAGTCGGTCCAGAAAACAATGCAGTCGATGGGAAAATCAAGCTCAGCCCTAATGAGGTTGCTGGTTCGGACTGCCATCAGGCTCGCCATGAGCTCGAGGCGTGGGATGGTTGGTCTCCTGAGGGGTGCATTACGGCATTTACCGAAGACAAAGGAGCAGTGTGTTTGGTCACCATGGTTGTCACTCAGTCTTAAGTATGCAGAGGTTGAGTAGGCATACTCACTTGCATCGCTGAACATGTGGAGTTGAACTGTGCAATTGCTCGGCATACTTAAGTTCCTGTAGCAGCGAGGTAACTGGATCTCCTCAAGCTGTGGAAGAGAATGTGTCCAGCGTCACCAAACTTTCAAATGGTGGTCTTGGATTTATTCGTCCCATCCAACCTTCTCTTTCCAGAGATCTTGAATAAGCACTTTGACTGGGAGCACAAATGGTGACAGGAATCCGAGAGGGTCGAACAGCGAGCTTATGGTGGAGAGAATTCCACGCTTCGTGGCAGGTTTGGTGGAAGTCACTGTCTTGAAGCAGAATACGTCCCTCTCAGCATCCCAGTGAAGACCCAAGGTACGATTGATTGGTAATCTGTCCAACTCAAGGTTAAGAGTTGGATTGGCTCTTTCTTGGGAAGGAAGCGCAGACAGAACCTCTCTTCTGTTGCTCAAAAACTTGGTCAGGTGAAAGCCGCCCTCTTTCAGCATGGCAACCAATTTAAAGGCAAGGGTGATTGCTTGATCAGTTGTCTGAATAGACTTAAGGAGGTCGTCGACATAAAAGTTACGACGGACGGTTTCTGCAACTTCGCTGCCATACTTGTCCTCATTATCGTCAGCAGTTTGTCGCAAAGCTTTATTGGAGCAACAAGGGGAGGATGTGGCACCAAATATGTGGACCTGCATCTGGTACTCCTCGGGTTCATCACTGAGATTTCCAGTCCACCACAGGAACCGAAGGGCATCGCAGTCTTCAGCAGGTACCCGAACTTGGTGGAACATCTGTTCTATGTCTGCAATGAGAACAACCTCCTCCTGTCGAAACCGCATAAGAACACCTGCTAGGCTGTTGATATAATCTGGACCTTGTAGGAGTTCATCATTCAACGAAGTGCCTTGAAACTTTGCCGCTGCGTCGAACACTACACGGATCTTGCCTGGTTTGTTGGGGCTAGTAACAGGATGGTGGGGAAGGTACCAGGTCTTGTTACTTCTTTGTTCAGCATGTTCTTTAGTGAGCTTACGAGCATGGCCTTTGGCAATGTAACCATCGATAACTGAACGGTACTTCTCATGCAGGACTTCATCCTTCTCAAGGCGTCGCCCCAGGTGACGGAGACGTATTTCAGCCATTGCGCGGTTGAAGGGAAGGTCAGGTGGATCACGTCTCCAAAGGAGTCCCATGCAGTAATGGTCATTTGACTTTGAAATCGTGCTGTTAATAACCCGTTCGGCATACCTGTCTTCAACTGACATGGACTTGTAAGGTTTGGTAGTGCCAAGAGACTCCGACTCCCAGAAGAGTTCAACTTGATGGTGGAGGGAAATGTCATTGGCGGAGGTATGGATGTGGTAAACATTGTGGCACTGTTGTGTCGTTCTTTCACCTGATCTACCGAGGACAGCAAAGCCAAGGCACGAACGGATCGCGATGGGGTCATTTGGTCCTCCATGACGAACCTCCAGGGGAACAAACACTTCAGGAATATTTGTCCCTATGATGAGTGAGATCTTCTGCCTTTCAACTTCCGGAAAAGGAACATCTTGAAGATGCGGCCATCTTTCTTTGCTTATGGCTATGCGCTGGTGGCGCAACGGGATGTTGAGCTCTTTCCCAGACCACACTTCCTTAAGCTGAAGCTGTTGTGGCTGTTCGTCAATGAGAGACTCAACTGCAAGATTAACCCTTTCTCCCCTTTGAAGCTCATTGCAACTGCTCACAGTTGAGAGGAGTAAATGGTCAGGTCGGCCACAGAGTCCTAGGGAGCTGACCAATGATGGGTCCACGAGAGTGACTTCAGATCCGGAGTCTAGCATTGCGTAAGTGGTAACAGCCAACCCATTACTGCCAATTACTCGCACCGGTACGACCTGTAAGAGGACTGTTTCTGAATCCCCTGACCCTGCAGTGGCACAGACAGGCGTTGAGGTTGTGGCATTGACTCCTGAAGCTTGGTCTTCCGAAGTAGAATTTCCAGGTGTCTGCTGAGCCTGTGTTTGATGAAGGAGCGAGTGGTGGAAGGCACCACATCCTTCAACTCGACATCTGAACCTGCTGGGGCAGGTATCTGTTGAGTGTTCGGTACCCTTGAGGCAGTTAGGGCACAGCCTCTTCGTAGTAACGAAGGACATCCTTTCCTTTGGCGTCTTCGCCTTAAATGCTTCACATCGGTAGAGTGGATGTGCTTGACCACAGTGGCGACAGCTATTTGTTTTGTCTCTGCCTCTCTTTGGAAGCGTCTTAGGTGGCGGCCTCCCACCATCGTTGATATTCATTGTGTATTTAGGAGTGTCCATTTTCTCATTTGGTGGCAGCCGTTTGTTCTTGGAGTTGTTATTGTAGTTGAACTGCTGGGGTTTGCCACTGACTGGGTGGTTAGCAATGTTTGCATGCTTGTTCACAAAACCAACAAAATCCGTCAGAGTTGGGAAATGTTGGCCCTTTGTTTCCAAGTCACAGGCCAGTGTGGCAAACTTGTCCTGAAGTGGCTTTGGTAGCCGTTCTGTCATGTAAACAATGTTACCTTGGTTGACTTGCGACAGACAGTTCATGGACGTTAGCGTTGCAAGGGCTCTTGTAGCAGTATCAGCAAATTTCCGAAGGTTGATCTTGTCGCTGACAGATATGGGAGGACCCTTTACCAGACTGTTGATGACAGAGTTAACAATCACACACGGTCGTCCATACCGTTGTTCGAGGATTTGCAGTGCTTGATGGAGTCCATCTTTGGATGTCTCAAGGCCTGCTACTGCCTGTTTGGCGTCCCCATCTAAGAACTGCACTAGGCGAGTCATTTTGCTGCTATCATCCATATCTTCTCGTGACATCACTATGCGCTCAAAGCGTTGCTTAAACAAGGGAAACTCTGCAGGGATGCCACCAAATTTCTGAAACTGAATAGGTGGGAGGTTTTGGTTGTATGCAAGCTTTTGTTGAGTGGTTGAAATCTCTTTCATGGCTGTAGCAACCATGGCAAGAACTTCTCCCTGAACAGAAGGCATGGGCGTTGCATTCACACCTGAGGTGCCCAATGGAGGCTGAAAGGGCGTTGCCCAAGGAGAAAGGCTGCTTGTCACGGGCACGCTCGGACCACTAACAGTAACAGATGAAGCACCACTCTGAGAGGTGTTCACAGTCGTCACTGGTAGTTTAGTAATGGGTGGAGGCTGATAGAGCAGTGTCGGCGGAGTGAGATTGTTCATCACAGGTGGGCTGAGACCGCTGACAGCGGCTGTGGACGGAACACTGGTCTCGGGTTTATTCAAGGGCATGATTGAAACTTTGGTGGAAGCTGACATCAATGAACTCTGCACTACGGATGTAGACGGATTGGGCTGCACGAAAGAAGCATGGCCACTTAATACCAGTGGACTCAGATCACTCGCCAAGGTTGTGGATGAAACACCAGGGAGGTGTGCAGGCATGGCCGATACATCGGGTGTCACTGGTGGTACAGAATGCGTGACAGAAACCAACGGAGGATTAAGAATGCTGCCAGACAAGGGTGGCGCACGCTCGAAAGATGTTGACTCCACTAACGATGACTCGTTGTCTGAAACTCCCCCTTCCATTTCTTCCGTAAGTTTGGCTTCTAAGTCCGTAATGGCAGCTGCCTTTCTTGCTTCGGCGAGCTTGAGGTCTGCCTCGGTCTTTAGGGATTCCAGCCTAATGATGGCCTTTAGTTCCTCTTCCTCGGCTTCTCGCATCCGGGCAAGTTCACGTTGTTTTCTTTTCAGCTCTAACATCCTCATTTCTTCTTCAATTCTCCGTTGTCTCTCTTGTTCCACAAACGCAAGAGCCAGTTGAGCCTTTTCCGCCTCTAATCTGCGGGCTTGTGCTTTCGAGCTGTAAGTGCTGCTTGAGCGTCGCGATGATCGGTGACTACGTGAGCCTGCGAATCCCTGATGCCTTAAACCAGTCGGTTTCTGCAAATCCTCCATTACCCACTCATTGAACTTGGTTGCTGCGTTGCAAATAAAGTTTTCAACACTTGTAGAAAGGCTTGTCCTTTGCTCAGCTAAAATGTCGAAACGTTCAGCATTTTCCGTTCTTTCGCCTGGTTCAGCGACATCCATAAATTTATTGTGTGACAAAACGAAGTTCTTCCACAGCGTTTCGTAATGGTCGAACCTTTCCTTTACTAAGGTCACATTCGACGGGTCTTCGTCCTGTAACAATGTTTCAATTTCGTTCTGAACTTTAGTAAGAGAGCCAAGGTGACCAGCACGAGAGCGCTGCAGGGATAACGCTTTCTCCCGCCTGACATCTTCGGAATTTAACAGTGTGGAGGGTCGCGACTCGCGTTTGTTGACATCGTTGTTTTCCATTTCACAAGGAAGGAACTTCTAATTTGCTAACATGTGAATTAACGAAGGTGGAACGTATCGAATTTTAGCGATTCGCTGAATAATTGTGGTGTTTTCGACGGAGGTTGTCGCTTGTGAAGGTGAAGGTTATCTAGCCAAGTTGACCTTGTGCATGCAAGCGAATCTCAATGGTTAATCAGTGAACGGCGCGATAATTGCTATCGAGACGGCGAAAACAAAGCTAATCGAATAAAACCATGAATAGGCGTTCCTGTCGAAGCCTATCCCAAAGTCGATAAGAACGTGACGAGGGACAGAATCTTTGTAGAAATCCCCGTTTTATTCTGAAAACAATCAGTTAACGGCTAAATCACAATGCTGCTAAGGTTACGAAAGTTACCAACATACCGACAACCGGCTAAAATAACTAACAAGAAATCCAAAAAATAAGAACGCCAAGATAAAACAACAAAGCCTACCGATTATCGACGTTTGGTAAAGGATCCGGAGGCGGACAAGGTAAAATTAAACAGCTTCGAAAGATACAAAATAGCTCGAGCACATGTACGTGGAAAAAAGGAGCCGTGTTTTTTTTTTGTATGCCCGGATGTCGGGTGAGAAACCGCTGTCCAAATGAGGGCGTTGAGCATAGGCCTCAACAACAAATTTCCATCCACGATTTGTATTTTAGAAGCTGTAAAAATTTTTTTGAAAAGCAACTACCGTATTCTGTTTTTAAAGAGAATTTCTTTCTTCAGATCCATGGCACAGCTATGGGTCTGAAGAATGCTTGTAGCTATGCCGATCTAGCCATGGGCGAAATTGATCACAAAGCTAAGTTTTCTGGTCCGATAAAGCCGTCCTTATGATGGCAATATCGAGACGATGTATTTGATCTCTGGCAACAGGGCCTTCCTGCCCTACATCAATTTACTGATTACATCAATTCTCTGTATCCTACTATTAAGTTTGAGCTAGTTTTTTCTGAGCGGGGGCTCCACGTACTTGATCTCACTTTACATCTTATTGAAGGATTTATCAGGACAGACGTCTATTCCAAACCAACAGATAGCCATTTATATCTTCCGCCTTCCAGCTGCCATCCTAAGCAGCTAAATATATATATATATATATATATATATATATATATATATATTTATTAAAAACTAGATCATTGGATAATGCAATTCAAGAATTTTTATTGGCTTAGCCATTATGGTATATAAGCCAATATACCATAATCTACAAATATGGTAAGCGTACGTGTCAGCTTAAAATTAAAAGGGCGCTAAAAATTTAATAAAATTTAATAATTTAATTCAACATTTTTAATAAACAATTATTCCACTCGCGCTTGTTGGAGATGATTATAGCCAACGAGGCGCTACCCCCCTCGTTGGCTATCTATCATCTCATATCCAATGCGCACTCGCAGAATAATTGTTAAATATCTTTAGATAGACCCTGTATTGTTTTATAACTGAATTTTCCAATGGAAAACTCCTTCCCCTGAATAATTCTTTTTTCTGCTTTGGCTTTGGCTTAGCAGAAATTCTTTCACGTACTATGTATGAATGATTTCCACAACATCAAAACAGTTAAAAAAAAAGACAGAGCAAATACTTACAAATGCTGTCCATGAGGCAACTATTCTCATTGACATACAGTCAACAGTGGATGCAGTTCCTTGACCAGTTGGCACAGCCAGCATTCACAGATGTGTAATGGTCACATCTCCTGGAAGTCCACCCCAGTTGTGCAGAGGAGGGATATCAACCAGTGCTGTCATGACAGAAATAAAAAGATTTTGGCTTGAATTTAGTAAATATTTCTTCCTAGAGAGCTTGGCCCAACCATACAAGGAAATTGATCTTCCCATGATGCAGCAGTCTTTTTAAAGAGCTAAGGCAAGACAGAGAACATTTAACTATTTCACTAACAATCCAAATGGTTACCTATAGCACAGGTGCATTTTGATGACTGAGTGTATCTTTCTGCACATCAGTACAGGTAAATTACTGTAGGTACACCAAATGAACCTTAAACAATCATTTAAGATCATGAAGAAGAGAGAAAGAAGAGACCAACAGCACCTACAATGAAAACTGGTGCAAAATTTGCATGGCACTCTTGCTTAATGCAGTCCAGTACTAGAAGAAGTATGGAAAGTGTAATGACTTGTGGACTTCAATGAATAAGCAGTGTCTCATCATGTCAGTTTGTCTGCTTAATATCTGGTTTCTAAGCTTGTGCTTTTGTTAAAAAGAGTCCCACAACATAGACAAGCTTGTTTCTAATTATTTACATTAGCTTTCTAACACTACTGTCTCTTCAATTATAATAATTTATTGCTTATTACATGGTTTATTCGAGAGAAAATCCCAAGGAAAGCTAAACCTTAAAATAAACAATAGTAATTGACAAAATTGAACAAACACTGCTCTGTAAGGATGACTACTAGGCCTGCCACCAGTACATTTTTGATGTAATATCAGAATTCAAAGAGTTCCTTAAAATACTTGTAATTTCCACTGTAAGTGACTGGCCAACATGGTACCATCGAAAAAAGATTGTTTACCACGCTAATATAGATCAAGAAGTTACTTTCCTTATCCCTGAGTTAGGCCAGTTTCATGTATAGTTGAACAGTTTAGAAGATGTATTAACGCAGTACTATCCCTTTTTCAAAGAGATCTATGCATCAGTGTTTGGTCAGAGTTAGATTGGCTGAAAAGCCCAAGCCAGACAAAGTAGCACTCACAGTGACTTGTACTGGCATTTTGTGGTTGGCTGAGAATCTGCACACAAGTTATTCAAGCATTTGGACAATGCAAGGACACTGAATACATTAGTCTCACATCTTTTTGAAGAGCTCAACCCTCTGTGTTTCCTGCATTATCCTGTAATTGTGAGAGGTGGGCAATGTGAACAGTTTGCATCCTCAATGAAGTGTCTGGCCATCATGTTCGTGGCAATTGATAGACACCATTACATTAATTAGGCATCTCTCTCATGGATCAGCGATGAACAACACCAACAGGAAAACTTCCCTGCTTATCATGCTGCCAAGTCTGGTCTTTGTTCTGTTTTGAATGAGAGGAAGGTTGAGATCTTCCATTCCACTTTAAGATCAAGAATACGAAAGACAGACAAGGGAGATAAAATCCAAAAGACTGCCAGGCTGATTGCAAGATCTAATTTTAGGAAGATGGATTTGAAAAGACCTACCGTAAATCCTCTATTAAGCCCCCCCCCCTTTTCAGAGGAGGAAACTTAATAAGCCCCACCCTCCCCATCCCCCAATCCTTATTCTTCACAAAAAAGTTAATGTCTAACGTGGACTGATCAGTTATGATTTATTCAGGCTGGAAGTTCATATTGTTTTTGGTCTTCAGCCGCATGACCTCCAACTTCGTATGCTTAACTTTCTCAACTTTGCGCTCTAGTTCTCTGTGTAGAATTGCCACCATTTTCTTATCGTTAGACAAAGCAGTGTACCGCCCAGGAACCACAAGTCTGACCTTGAGAAACCTTGCTCCTGTCGATGAAAATTCTAAGCTGCAACCTTCACAAGATAAAAATTTACAAAGTAGAAATGATAATTCTATAGGAAAATGTCGAACTAGTTCTTGATCTTGAGAGCTGCTGGTAGACAGGCGGTAAATGCCAACTGAAAATTCATCATACAGCTTTTCTTCTTCTCTTGTATCCTGCTGGCATGTGAATTTTTCCTATAAAAATTACCGAAGAACATGAGACCAAAAGCACATTTTTGGAGAATAAGAATTTTGTTTTTGTTACTTTTAGGCTCCCACATGTGAATTAAATACTTTTGACAGTGACTTTAAGTGTAAGTCTGCTCTGTCTCATACCACGGTATTTTTGCTACAGGTGATGCATTTCCCTAAATTAAATAAGCCCCCCCCCTCTCTTTTAAGCCCCCCATCTCTATTAGGCCCTTCCTCAAAAGTGATTGAAAAGATAAGCCCCCTGGGTGGCTTAATAGAGGATTTATGGTATGTCCCACCATATCTAAGAGGATCGATATAGTGACCAAGACTTGCTTATACTTTCAGGTATGTATCAATAGAAAATCTAAGGGGCTTCTGAGGATTTTAATTGATCCCCTTAATATGCCCACTTGCATTTATCAAAAAGGAAGGCAAATATACAAGTATGTGCACTGCAGCAACGAAAATACATTTACTTATACATTTACAATCAAATTATGTTGCTGTCAACTTATATAAAATACAGTGTTGTGTATTCTTCTCTCAAAAAAACAGGTCTATCATTTATGCACTTGATCTGTGTAATCAACAGGTTTGGCATCTGAGGGAATCCTGGCCATGTTTGAGAGAGTAGCACTTAACCTAGGCAAATCTTACATGTTGCCAAGGCCACTGAACAGAGCTGGATGGCTTTATGGCAAAGCACCATACTATCCAGGGGTTTCATTAATTTTTTCAGCAGGAGGGTAACTGGTTTTCACAGGCGGGCAAAACTTTTTTAACTAAACTTCTTTATAAGATAAACCTTCCTCCAGATTGTTAAACCAGGTGGGCAAAACCGTCCTTACAACCAGTCAATTTGGCCGGTGCATGAAACCCCTGACTATCAGTACCAAGTTGTTACCTTTGGGAAACAAATGGCCTTCTTCCCGACCACAGCCTTCAGTAAATGGTGATGCAGAAGCATAACATTATCCATCTCAAGCATCTATCCAGCTACTGTCTTGTGGCCATACCTTTCATACTCTGTGCATGTCTGATGAGGGTGGTAACGGCCTTGAATGCATCATATGTGTGTCAAACCTGATTTCTGATATTCAGAAGCGGTCTGAGGCATGGAAAAAAGGATTATTGTCAGGTATTGATGGAGATTATGGTGGAGGAGAAGAAGTACATGATGATGATGATGACAATGGTGATGATAGTAGCAACAAATCTCCCAAGTTAGAAATGCCAAAGGCAAAAGATCACAAGTATTTCAAGTCACCCCTGTTTATCAAAAATATTCAGGAGGAAAAAGTTCAAAAGATGAGATCAGTTGTCAATGCCCAATTCATAAGTCATGAGGAATAACCAAAAGGTTGTCATTAGCTTGAAATAAGGGAAGGGATAGTCTGGAACAAGATGATGGAGGGGGGTGGCTGCACAGGGGGTAATCAATAAACGATTTTGCTAGTTTTGGTAATGTATATATATATGTAGTTGACACCAGGTGCTCTAAAGTCTCAAAAATTAAGTAAGAATGTTACAAAAGATAAATTACAATGCTGTAAGGGGGGGGGGGAGGGGGGTGATGCAATATTTTTAAAGGGGATCTTAATTATTTCTGTATTGAAATAAAATCATGTAATATGTATGATTCATTAAACACATACAGATTGTGTAAAAGGAAAGCAAAGTTTATCTACAAAACTACCCAAATGGAACAAGCACAGTAGTTGATTATTTACATAAATTGATACAAAGCACATGTACATGTACGATAGTGGAATAGAGATCGAGTAAACATACGTGTATCTGTGACAGCTTAAAATGACTAGGTAAGAAAATTTAAATTAGTGAATTTCAGTGATAAGTAATACCTATCTGAGAAGTTTATTGCTGTTCCAGTGTCGAAAGAAATAAAACTTAACCACATCCCACGATTGCAAACGCTTCGTGTCGACAAGTACAGGTATTGGGCAAATTGAAAAATTAAAAGTGGTAGTAACTACAGTTTCCAGCAAACGTACTAAAAGCAAGTAAAACAGGTCTAAAATCGCTTGTTAACAAAAAGGCTTCATGTAAAGAAAAATTGTAAGTAAACCGAAGGTATTGCACATTCTAATCCCTTACATACTTACAAGCTTCTTCTATTTTCTAGTGGCCTTGAATAGCCCGTTTCAAAAGGTGCAGAAAGTAAGAAAGGTGACCGAAACAACAAAATCCTAATCAATGCAAATAATTTCCAAACTTAACAAGCGTCACATGTCGGCGCAAAGCTAAGTGATTTAAAGAAAACTTTCAAAACGCGAGAATGGCTCTGACTCACCTCTACCGCTTCGAACAAATAAGACTTTAAATCCAACCAGTGTTCAAACTCCCTGTAAAAGTATCACACAAAACCAGCCTTCTACTCTGCCTGGATACCCTTTCGCTATCTTAGACACTTCTGAAGGCGAGGAGAGTACCACGATCGACGCTTCATCAGCCGTAGTCCGCAAGCTGCACTTTACTCCACACAAAATGACTCTACTGAGCAAGGACTCATTCAGACTTTGTTTCAGAATCAAAAGTACATTTAGAGGATCAAATCTCACAAAAAGCTAAAGGTCGGCACACACGAGGGGACTAGTCCCTGCGACTGGTCCGTGCGACTAGTCCCGGCGACAAGTCTTTGAAGGGTTTACACGAGGGGACCGGTAGCAGGGACTAGTCCCTTTGGGCGTTCACACGAGGGCACTCAATTGCACAAGAACATAGGAAAATTAAGAGGCAAAAGATGTTTCTTAGTCTGGGGCGTTACACGAAAACAATTAAAATTTGGTAACTTTTCATTGTAGCACTTTTAAACATCAACGCAAACGAACTACACTTATTCAGTCGGATCATTCATGCTTTTACGTGTTCCGTTTTTGTTTTTTTTATTTTATTTTTAACAGACACAGAGTCAAATAGGGTAAAAATTCCATCAAAACGGCTCCAAGACATCTGTATATGTTTACAAAAATAGAAATAGTTTTTTATTCTTCAGTTGTAAAAATCTAGAAGTCAGGGAAAATTCATAGAAACTGCAATGTTTACAAATACCGGAAGTCACGCATCATGCTGACCCGTGATTGGCTTATTTACCGTTTAGTCGCAGGGACTGGTCGCACAAACAGTTCACACGAAGGGACAAACATTTGTTTCATGCGACAAGTCCCTGCGACTGGTCGCACGAATTCAAACCAGTTTGAATTCGTGCGATCAGTCGCAGGGACCAAATTTTGGTCCCTGCGACCACAGAAATGTGTAGTTCACACGAAGGGACTAGTCGCATGAAACTGGCCGCTGCGACTAGTCGAAGGGACTAGTCCCCTCGTGTGTGCCGACCTTAAAAGTATCCAGGATATTTTTCACATAAAATCTACGCAAATAGCCAATACCTTGACTGATCTCGCGAACAAATCGAAGCGCTCCGCACCTTGAGGTTGATGACCACTGACCAGTTACTGGGACGTCACGAAAACGTATTTCCGCGGTCAACAATTCTTATATTTAGACTGAGTTTTTTCCTTTTTCATTATACGTGGAATTTCTGTGTTTTGTAATTATTAACATGCGTGGGGGGCGTATCGTAATAATCTGCTACACTTTGTTGTGTTTACTGGCGTGAAGGTGAAAGCTGTGAATTCTGTCAATATCGAAAATCTGAGTAACGTCGGATGTCGAAGTAAACCAGAAGGCATGTTTAGTTCAAAACTTGAATAATATTACTTTAATCATGACAAGATGTGGCTGAAAATATTTTCGAGAATGGCCATCTAGTGAACAGCGAAGCTTTGATCAATTCACAGAGGGAAAGGATAGTTTTATTTTGGAAAAAAAAAGAGGTAGATAAAAGAGAAGCAAGTCCTATGGCTACAGAGGAAACGAAAACACCTGCATTGGCTGCGACAAACGGAAGAGAAGCTGAGCATGGTATTGAAATTAGAAGTAAGCTTTGTCAATATAATATTCTCGTGGTAAATATATATATGGCTATTTAGTTTAGTTCAGTCTCGGTAGCTTGTCATAGTATAGCTTGGGCTCAATTTAAGTGTCATCCTTTGGTTCTGCAAAGCAGTTATTGCAGGTTTTCCTTCATAGGCCGAAAGCTAAATCATACAATTTGTAATTTAACTTTTAAATTTTTTGGGGGAGTCTTTATGGGTGACGATCCGTTTACTTCAATTGACATCTATAGGCTTTACATATATCGTGATGTTCGGTGAGTTTATCATACTGCCCCCTTCTCAAGTTAAGGTCAGGATTGTAGCAGCACTGGTTAGAATTTTCACCAATTTGTAAAGAAAAGAAACACGATGAGTAGATAATGACGTCGATGGCGCCAAAAATATTGACTTGAAAGTAAACAACAGATAAGATCATAGCACTTTTGTACTCGGTTCTGAATGTTTTCACATTTGTTGACTCCATCTCCATGTGAATAAAGGGAAAGCAGACTTATGTTAACTAGGAACCCTCCGATTGCCTGCAAAGCAGAAATTCCAATATTGTGATTATGTATAAGAAAGACATTTGAGAGTTTCCGCATCGGATGTTTACGACGAACAACAAACAGGAAACTGAAATTGTACCTGTCGCTGTCCGCTTTAAGCGGCGATTGTCATAAAGTAGACTTTTTGCTTTTAAAGTGAACGAAAGATTTTCCGCCATTTTTTAAAGGCTTGATCCAGGGATTCTGAAAAAAGTGAGTTGAATTAGAGTGTATTTTTGTCGAATGACGTTGCGACATATCCATTATGTTTGCTGCATATCGTGTCAAGCTTCGGTGGTTGACTATAGCACTTATGAGATCTCGCTGTAAATATAATTAAGGAGATACGTGATGTTTGAAAGATTTTAAGCAATAATCAGAAAACAACTGAACATATATGAAACAAAAACGCTGACATAACTAAGGCTGATTGATGAGGCTGCTTGAAATCAGAAATATCCAAATTGAATAACTTGATCTAATTTTCTTCGTAAAAGTAATTAGAATTCAGTGAGTGGTGTAACTCAAGGATGCAAGGGAGAATGAAAATTGTTTTCAATGCAGAAGTTAATTTACTAACCAAGTCCTAATGCATCGTAAAGTATAACGTCTCACTTACGTGTTTGGCAGTTTAGAATTATACATCCAACCGAACAATTCAACAGAAGCTTCACCCCTTTAAGTTATAACTGTCCAATTAAAACCCGGTTAGTTTTCTACCCTAGGGCAAGAAGGCAATGTTTAATTACATGCAACTTAAACATTAACTTTAAGAATCTTATTTCCCTTTGTGCCCCCGCACACAGCAAATGTTATCGATCCAAGGACCTCTGTGGTAACAGAACTGCAGCTTTCAGACATAAGTGATGACGTAGGCACCTGCTGGCGTGAGCTGGGTCCAAAGCTTGATATTCCTGCAGCAAAGATCCAAAACCTGGACGACGATTATCGTTGTGCTCGAGACAAAGCAAACGCCTTACTCCTCATTTGGAAACAAAAAGAAGGGAGCAGCGCAGTGGCGGAGCGTCTCGCATATGCATTAGAAAGCATTGGAAAAAAATGCATTGCAGAAAAGCTGCTCAGTGAGTAGGCATATTTTATATATGAATAAAGGCTGATAGTTTCGAAAGAAACTGTTTGGGGCTGCGTCGGTGGGAGTAACGAAATAATTTGGATATATCAACAAAAGTTGAAATGGTAAATTGGCCACCGAGCTTTTGTAATCATATTTTATATATGGGCGAGTAATCTGTGTAGATAGTTGCATAAATGCGCACACACCTGAAAAGCTGGATAAATAACTGCACGACGAAATTTTAGAAAACAGTGGCATTTTAATGAATTACAAAATCGTGGAGTTTTCCGTGGTTTCCTTGTCTCATCTTAACTAAAAAAAGGCAGATTGGGATATTTCTCCAAATATCCTCCTCCCTTAAGCGTTTGGAGGAGGCTACCAGCTGATAGCACGTGCGAATCTAAAGTCTCTTAACTCATCTTAACGCTAGTACCGATTAATGAGGGCACGCTCACTATTTCAGAGATTCTGCAATTCTTGATGGAGAAAACTTCGTGTAAAAGGTGATTCTGCATCTCGCTGGTTTTGATTGCCTTTCCATTCTGATCGGCCCATGAAACAAGCATCACTCTATCTCAGCCCATGAAATTAAAGACTAAAAGCCAATCGAGACTCGTTTATTTACAGTGCCTTAAGAGGTTTACATGCTATAACTTTAAATTATCATTGGCTCTTTGGGATATTTTCTTTTTTGTGATCAGCTGTCACGACAAATCTGATGTGGTTTTACGAAGCTCGATCATCAATTAATTGCATTTCATTACGGAGCTTAAGCATCAGGACTTTTCTTCACGACGGAGGGCTTATTGCCGTGAGGGGACTAGATCGAGATTGGCGTTCTTGGCGCGCGAAAATAAAAATTGCAAGCCCGTGATGTAAACAAGGAAACAAAAATTGCTTTATGCTGTGCGTACGCTCTCGAAACAACGAAAATATGTTCATTTAAAAAAGCCATTATTAAGCTTCTATTAAGCCATGAGACGAACGTCATCAGTGACGAACAACTACTTATACCAGCGATTTGAACTAGATGAAATCCCCGAGCCAGAATGTAAAGCTGAAATACCCTTCAACAAAAACGATATTCCGGTTTTAGCTGAGGCTTTGGAGCTGCCGGAACATTCGTTTGTTCCCAGAGGACTGTTGCTGACAAGCTGGAAGATCTTTGCCTGCTGCTTAGGCGAACAGCATACCCTTGTCGTTACAGCGATCTCATCCCAAGATTTGGTCGTGCAGTTCCTGAGCTCAGCATGATTACTAACTGTGTCATCGATCACCTTTATAACAACCATGGTCATCGTATAACATAGTGGAATCGCCAGATCCTGAACCCCCCGCTTCTTCAGACGTATGCTGATGCCATCGCTGAACAAGGTGCTCCGCTCGATAATTGCTTTGGGTTTATTGACGGAACTGTAAGGCCAATATCCAGACCTGTAGAACTACAAGAAGTTGTCTTCAACGGACACAAAAGAGTGCACTCTATAAAATTTCAGTCCATGACAGTTCCCTCTGGATTAATTGCAAATCTGTTTGGCCCTGTAGGTAAGCTTAAGTTTTTTTTTCTCGAGAAAAATGTATTGTTTTTATGCAGGACAATAACTTTAATTTGACTAAAAGTGTGTGTGAAAAGATATTGTAACTGACAATGCCACGAAAATGTTTAACTTAGTAATATTTCTACTAGCAGATAAAACACCAAGTGGGCGTGAATATTTTTGTTGTTGTAGTTTGAGGAAATATTTTGTTTTGCTAAAATGTCCTTTTTTAACTGTTGAGGTTGGCAAGTGACTTTAAAAATTCTTCAATAGTATCTTGTAACCAGTGCAAAATTACTAGATTCTAGATTTATTTATTTGTAGATCCCTTACTGATTGCTATTTATTTATGCATTTATTTATTACTTACTGTATTTATTTGTTTATATATTATTATAATTATTTTATTTGTTAATTTGTTTTGCAATAATAATATATTGTTAATTGTATCCACAGTAACAGAGGGAAGGGCACATGATGCTAGCATGCTAGGAGATTCTCACCTGCTAGATGATCTAGAGACCCATGCCTACTCGGCTGCTGGTCAAGTCATGTGCTTATATGGTGACCCTGCCTATCCTGTAAGGACACACCTGCAGGCTCCATTTCGACCTGGGGCAGTGAGAAGACTCACACCAGCAATGGAGTTGTATAATACAAGAATGAGCAAAGTATGGACCTCCCTAGAATGGATTTTCGGTGATGTCATTAACTCACTTAAGTTTCTGGAATATAAAAAAACCCATAAAATTGGTCTAAGTACTATTGGGAAGATGTATGTTGTTTGTGCTATCGTTTGCAATGCTTTAACTTGCATGTATGGAAATCAGACGTCAACATTCATTTGGTCTGGACCCACCATCAGTCTATGATTATTTCTCTTAGACTATCCATTTTCCCTTGAGTATGGAGGATACTACATGACCACCTGGCATAATAGTTACAATTTCAAGTGCTGAAATTACAAGGGTAAGTCAGGATTTGAAAAAGGGGTTGCCAAAACTGCACAAAGATATGGTTTCCCCAGACCATTTTCCCTATTTTTCCAATGATGTCTACTATAATAATATTTTTCCTCCAAGGAGGGGGATCATCCTGGATCCCCCCTGGCAATGCCTCTGAAATTTGTCACAAATAAAAGCAGGATAAAATAAAACTGGCTATGGCCAATGTTCTCTTTATGTTATACAGAGCTTATTTGGAATTTCACTGACATTGATTAGGTAATAAGATCAGCCTAATGGCCTTGTACATAAACAGGAATGCTCCCAGTGTCAACATGAAAAATTGATATTTGCAAACCCACATTAATATTTTAAGTAATTTATTTGAAGAATGATTTTGTTACAAATATCGTGTAATAAATATTTAAAATTCATCTCACTGCAAGAATTGCTTTGTACTTGTATATAAAATATGACAATAAATATTAATATTGCTCTATATTGTCAATAACAGGACAGATGCATGAAAAACTGATGTTTGCAATAACAAATTGTCAAATTGCCTGCTCTCGCCTGTTGTGTCAACAATGCATTTAAATTATAAATTCATGTGTCTGTCGACCTATTGACAAAAAAAATTAGACAATTAGGGTGTAAGAATTTCTGCAGTCATTGCAAAAGTGTAC
Organism: Stylophora pistillata; assembly: GCF_964205215.1. Taxonomy (NCBI): domain Eukaryota; kingdom Metazoa; phylum Cnidaria; class Anthozoa; order Scleractinia; family Pocilloporidae; genus Stylophora; species Stylophora pistillata. The sequence goes on along the minus strand of NC_142521.1, from coordinate 14,647,792 downwards.
TGAATGATCGATGCAACAAAAGATTCTTAGACTGAGATACATGTATAGTGAAGGAAAACTGTGGGAACAAGACCTTGGGGGTTACTTTCCATTTTTCTCAAACATTTTCATCATAAGTTGATTCTGCTGGGCCAGCAGAACCATAAGTTGCTGTTGTTGTTGTTATTGTTGTTGCTGCTGCTGAAGCATGGCATTTAAAAATGCATCATTCTTTATTTTCTCCTCCTTTTGCTTACTCTTTTCCAGCTCTTGATCTTTTTCTCTTAACTTCATTTTTCTCACTTTTTCTCTTAGATCTTGAATTGTATCACCTCCACTCCTCTCCTTGACTTTTTCTGCCCCTTTCCATCTTCCTTGTCTTTCTTTTTCTTGCCTGTTTCTCCCAGTTGCTCTAGTACCTTTAATCTCATTTCCTCTCCCTCCTCTCTCCTTTTGTATCTCATGGACTTGTCTAGAAATATTCCAAATTCAAAACAGCTCAAAATTGGTTCTGCATACACAGTAACAAAGATTAAGGATATTTGATGTTTTACAGTGTTGCCTTATAAAGCCTTCTCCACAATCCCTAGGAATCAAAGATTCATAGACTTTATAAGGAAGCAACAACTTTTGGATGGGCAATTGCCAAGTTTTGCAAGGAAACATGAATTACCAATACCCCACAATGCAATAGCTTTGGAAGGAGCGAGTGCTTACTGGGGCAACCCAGCAAAATTGTACCAGATTTTTTCAATCCATGCAGGAATTATAATCACTGGAAAAGCCAATCACAAGGCATAAACAAAGCCAAACAATTTAATATTTTGCTGTTCACAAAACAGGGACCTTTGACATGTTTAGCATTTGGAGGCTTCATAGGTTCATAAAGTAAAAATTATTTTTCTCATCCTGTTGTGCACTTGTCATCAACCTCAGTGGGGTTAACCACAGGCTGATCATGGGGATACCTCAAATAACGGGGAGCTTTGTTGCATCATTTTCCTCTGGGAACAGAAATTCATAAAGTTTGTCTAAAAACAAAATTTTTGGTAAGGAGAATTTGAAAGATTGGGAAAGGGCTGGAATCCTAATATCTCACTGGTTATAGATACTGGAAAATTCACCTTCATTATCCTGTTGGTCCTTTTCAGACTGCTCTCCTTCAACAAGCTCTTCCACTGATGTATCCAGCTCTGACATTGTTGGGCTTATTCCACTTTCTTTTCTTCTTTTACTGGCCATCTTTTTCTTTAACTTATCTACAAGGTGTCTATATCGTTCCTGCACTGCTTGTTTCTCGAGGCTCTTTTTAAAAGATGGTGTCACTGATTGGTGCTTCATCCCACAGCTTTGCATGCTTAGTTGCCTTATATTTTTCTTTGAATGGGTTGACAAGTAGCAGCTCTCGGCAGAGTGCAATATCGTGTTCTGGAGTGCATTCCATGGGTGGTTTTCTCTTGATAATAGAAGAAGCAGCTAGGGTGATTGAAAATTAAATGTACTGGTAAATAGTGATTCAAGTCCAATTTGTTCAACATCACAAAATGCATTTTGCTTCAATAACATAGGGTTCTATCCTGAATAACATCAAATCAGCACTGAATGTTGAAAGAACATGGTAAAATAAGTCTTTCGTCAAAGTGTGAGCCTGGCAGATGAAATACGGTAGGTTCTGCGTGATGAGATTTTTTAAAAGAATTCCAATTCTTACAGAGAATGCATGGGAGGGTTATGCTGGGCTCTTTTAGTGCTTTTACCCAGACATAGTGAAAATCAGACTTCTTGAGTACTACATGTATAGGATGCATCTAGCTACTAGCCTCATAGAATGCTTGCAGCATATCAACAAGCTCTTGTAGGTGTTGGACTCAGTTTTCAATTATTTTCTACTTCAACCCTATGCTAATGAGCAAAATATTGTAAACTGTTCAGTTATCCACCTATTCTTTGTTTTCAGCCATGTGACCAAATTTTGTAACGCAAGTCGCGACTGCCATGCTGGTGAACATCTGTTAAAGTAAATATGGCTTCGGCAGACACGTTGAGCGAAAGTGTTCCTTTTTCGGAGAATTATGGCAGTCTTACCGGTTCTGCTAAGGCCAGGTATCGAGTAGAAATTCTTTTCTGTGGATTTGATCCATACACGTTAAAAAAGTCGGAGCGTAGCGAGGATTTAGTGGATTATCCTAGCGTGGAATATCCCGACATTGTGAATTATCTGGTACACCAGACCTCGTGGATAACCAGGCAGCAAATGAAAGTGTACAAGTCATGTGTGGGACTTAGAACAGAGCCTGATGGAGAATGGATTTGCCCTTCATGTGCACCATGAAATTGATGTGCAAAAATTTGGAATTGTTGGTATAAAGAAATGTTGTTGTTGATGATGTCCAAAGTTATTCAGTTCTTGCATTTATTTGTTATGATACCTTTTGATTACAAGAGGAACATTTTTTAAGCTACCTATACAAAAAATGTTAACCCCTTCATTAGCCACTTTAGGCATTTTTGTTGTTGGTTGAATGTTTTATTAGTATTAGGAACCACCATAATTATTAATAACTACACAAATTTAATTCAATTCTGTTGACTGTAAGGTATGGATTAGGCCTAAAAGTTATATTTCTTAACTTAGAAACTCCTTGAAGAGGAAATTGTTGCTGAATTAAACATAATATTTTCTCAATGATACCTGATAAAATATTGATACTCCCACAAAGGGTCTAAATACTCTAATTAAAAGGCACAGACACTCTGATACATTAGTAAGGACACAGCAAGTTACTGCAATTTTGTCTATTGGAGCCAAGTCATCACCTTGCCAAGCTGTCACCAGCTGAATAGGGAGTAGTCCTTGCAATATAGTGTACTTTCTGCGGACAAGATCAATCACCCTTTCCACGTGGATTCGGACATTAGCAATTTTTCTGGTTAGTTCCACTTCCTCTACAGACAACTGTTTCTTACCTCTAGTAAATGCTGGTATATGAAGGTGAGCTTGATAAAGACCAACAGAGTCAGCAATATCAAAGCCCCTGTCAGCAAGCACTATGTCCCAAGGTAAAAGCTTTCTCAACAAACCAGACTTTTCTGTGAGATATTTGTCACTCACTCTCCCTCCCCATGCCTTTGAAATGAATGAGATAACACCTTGTGGTGTTACACCAATAAGAAACTTTATAGTATTGTGATGTTTATAATTAGACCAGGTCATTGCCCTAGCATTTAGGCTAGATGGTCTCTTCATAAAGATCTCAAAGCAGTCAATGATGACTGCAACTCTCTTGCCAAAATTGTGTTGGAAAACTGCAGGCATGGTGGCTTGCAGTTCCTCATGATTTGGCCACTGGATTAAAAACTTTAGTGTGATAGACATTACATGTGTCCACCTGTCAAAAATTCTTGATGTGGTTGGCACAGATATATTGGAACGAAAAGCTAAATCCTGCAATGGAGAATTGAGTTTAAGTCTAATTAAAACTAAGAGAAACTCTTGAAACTGGCCTAGTGCATTTTGGGTGGTTATTTTTATGCAAGGAGCAATAATATTAAAAACATGCATTGAAAGGGAAAATGTATAAAACTTGGTTTTTTCATCATTATTTGTAAAGCTTTCCATTGTTAACTGAAGAGAAAGTAGTTGCCCCTTTGTACTGCTTAGCTCATCAGTGATGTGTTGCAAGTAGATCTGCTGTCTCTCCAGTTGGGCCATATCAAGGTCAGTCTGGTAGCATCCCTCTGACAAAACCTTTTTTTCAGTGTGGCAAAATTGGTCATGTTTATCATTATCATTACAATCACTGCTGTCAGCAAGGTTAATGGCATCATCAATTGGACATGAACCTGAAGTGCCATTATCAATGGGACATGACCCTGAAGTGCCATCCTCAATGGGACATAACCCTGAAGTGAAATTGCTTGTGCGTGCTGCAATGAAAAATATAAATGCATCCTATGTCAACTGTATAATTTTATCTAGTAATGGCTGTATAAATATTCCAACATAGGCTTGTAGGTGGCATGAATGAAAGGCCAAAAACAGGGTTGCTGTTGGGATTTACCAACATATCTGTCTTACAAAATACAATACTGTCTACAATTTGAATTAATTGAAATGAAAGGGATAATATTATTCCATATAAATTTGCATTCTGGCACAGTGACAACTAGAAGACAAGATGCAAGTGCCAACATTATTTTTAGTTAACACACAACACCCCTTGAAGAAACTTGAAACAAGTAAGCAAGTGTGCGATTTTAGGACCGCATTTGGGTTATGACAAAGTACACTTACAAGGTGTTTCAGTCTCGACAAACTCGCAACTTTGTATAACCTCCTCCACAGTGCTGTCTTGGGTAGTACTAGAGGAAGTTAACTCATCATATTTCCGTTTGATTTCATTCCTCTTTTGAGCACGAGCATTTTGATCAACTGCCAGGGAAAAATTTTTAATTTTGTCGTGACCAAGATTTATGGTAGGTGCCCAGTAATGGTTGGTGGTGTCCAGGAGCTCAGCACGTTCTCCTACAAGTAAACATTCATTAATGTCCTATTTCTTTGACAAAATTTCTATGTAATGATAAAAATCATTAATTTAGGTCATTTTGTCGGACAATTCGTAAGAAATAACTTGGTTATCTCTTGATAATTCACGCAACTTCAAAGATGACAGACCATACGTGCGAACATGTGCGCGAGGTGATTTGCTATCATTTGGTTCGGTCAACAATTTTATTCCTTGTGGAAGTGAGGACTGATTCCCGAGAAGAGATTAAAAATCTTACCAAAGTATTTCACATCATCTACTTACCAGAAATAAAATGATTGCTACAAACGCGAGAGTTTTCAGCTTTCTCAGTTGTCGTCAAACTCCTTTCTGTAAATACTCGCGAAACACTGTCTTCTTCGGGCTTCACTCAATTTTCGAATTTCTTCTGCATTGTTCAATATTATCTCTTGCACTGTTATGTCTGCAATTCTTCACTGCACAAATGTAACCCATTGATTAAGAGCTTAAAACACAAAGACCTTCGACAACCGTGACCTGAATTGACCTAGATCCCCTTTGTTTTGACACCACGCGATCGGCCGCTTGTCCACCAGCATGGCCGACTTCCGGTTCACAGGCCATTGCATAATTAGCCGTGACTTAACGTGAAAACGAAGAATACTTGGGTTTCTAAATCGTTAACCTTGCACCTAACAAAGTAAACAAGTCGCATGTGGGGTTGCCAACTGAAGGAAACTGTCGGTAAAGAAACTCCTAAAAGTTTATATGAATGAGTTTTTTGACAAAAAACTGAAATTAGTGTCAGTTCAATTTTCATTGAATAAGATTTTGTAAATGAAAGACGAGTGTGCAGAAAGCTAGAAAGGCAAGTATTCAAGTAAACAGGTCGCGTCGAATTTAAGTGTGACAAGACAACTCTCGGAACACAAAAACAAATGAAATTGTACTTTCGAAGACTTCTTTTTCCCTTCCTCGTGCGAATCCATTCGTGGTCGTGGAAAATCAGCACGGAGGCCACAAGCGCCTTGGTGGCCGCCGTGACAAATCGCGACGACCTCTTGATATGCGCAGTAGGCAAAATATTCGAAATCTCACTTCCGGTTCGCCTCCGTGAATCACGAACGATTGGTGCTTAAGGTGGCTATTATCGTCCGTGCACAAGGGGTGGCCTGGGGAATCGGAACTTTGCTTGGCTGACAAACTGAAATTTGCACCGGAATTCGAAGTTTCGAGTCTTCCTAGTGGAATACAAATGTTTTATCTTTTGATATGGAGGTATTTAAAGGTCAGGAGTTCACTTTAGCGTGCGAATGGCTCTTTAAAGTCTAGATTTCAAGGCTTGGTCAATGAGCGGGAAGTCACAATCGCAGATTTTGCCTTTTGCAAAAACTTGACCATCAAATCCAAAACTTGAGTAGGGCATTTGAACATAACTAACTGGGAGGGGGGGGGGGGAATTCGAACACAATTTGGTCTCAGGGGAGAGACTTTGAACAAACAAATCTTCAAAAATTCTAATGATGGCGGAGACTGCCCGGGGATTGCCCGGGAGTTGCCTAGGGGGCTATGGAAACTTCAAATTCATCGACGCATAACTATTAAATGCTTTCCTTTTATAACATATATTACCAGGAGTGGATGATGTACCCAAGGGCCATGTTATCAGTTTGACAGTTATACATGAGTTGGGTGCAGGGCTTGATAAGGTTAGTAGTTAACAACACGTGTTCTACCATAACTACTGAAAGATACAATTTTTACAATAGCCACATGCATTCTTTGATACAACGTAGTTATAATCCGTTTCCTCCAAAACTGATGATTAGTATGTCTGCCCGTGACCCCTCCAAAGCTAATAACTTTCACTTTTCAAGTGATTACGACTCGTGAACTGAACGGGATGAAACCTAGACCGAGTATAGAACAGAGATGTCTCTCACACGGATTTGCAGAATACGAATTTCATCCATTCTCTTGGATTTTCACCATTCTCCACTATCGCTTACTCTTTACTAATCAAATATGAAACTTATCTTTGTTTAACGAACATTTTTATCAAATTAGTCCAGGTTTGTTAACACTCAACTTTTTGTCATTTCTTTAGCATATGGTGTGCGTAGATGCGCAGGGAAATAAATACACGGTAAAACCATTCAACAGCAGTGACAAACTTTTGAATCTGGAAGAGGTAATTTTTTCACTTATCCCTTTAATCCATCCAATTAGGATGTTTGGAAGAAAATTCACCCTGTGTTTCGGTGTACGTCCTCGAAAATGATGCTATCTTTTTTATTAAGTGTTCACCCAATTTTATTTTATTTGACAGACAAATATAGGCAAAAGATTCTTAGAAACTGTTGTGGCGAGACAGGAAAGCCTAAAGCGATATATATCATCAGAACTTCAGGACCTGAGGTTTCAAATGAAGAAAGGGCTACTGGCGGCTTGTGGAAATGTTGGTACAGCAAATAGGACTCAAGATGCCTCCAAGGAAAACATAGAGCCGACAAGCAGTTCATTTAATGAGGAGGTGGGTCCACCAAACGATGAAAGCGTGGAAGAATTGCTACAAACATGTGAAGAACATCGCAACTTTTTTCAGAAGATGTTTGAAGCTCTTATCAAAATGACTGCCGAAGTTGCGCAACAAAATGAAGATGACGTAAATTGTATTCAACAGCTTTTGGACTATGCTAAGGAACTCCGGCAAGAAGAAAAAGCACTTTTCTCGAAAATTGAATCGACTTGTACTCATAACCAACTCTCAGACGAGAAGCACGCGGATCGAACTGAAGAATTACAAAAATGGAAAACGCAACATGAGGTGCAATTCAAGGAAGTTGAAAAGCTTCTGTCAGGACTGCTGAATGCTGAATGGAAAATGGAGAGAGGGCTGGGTAATAAAGAGAGGCCGGTAATTTCAATGGACTAACATTTTGTCGCGTTAATCACTTAATACTAAGTACAATTTGTAACTCAATTTTGAAAAACTCAGTGGCGGAAAATCAGGAAACAGTTGGTTTAGAGCGGGGAGATAGACCCAGGTTTGGACTTGGTAATAGATGAAACTTCGTACAACCAACCGGCAAGGGCCTTAGTGGCTCATACTTATTGCTTATTAAGTTCCTAGTCGCATTCTGCTTCAGGTTTGTATCATCAAATTCAAAGTGGTAGGCAGAATCTTATCATCGATGATCTTGATAAATCTTCTCCCCTTTCTGGTGTTATGTTATTGTCACACTTTGTGTTCTTTTCTTTCTAAAGCCCTCTCGGCAGAAATCTTTGCAAGAACGCATGTCAAAATATCTTCCAGGATATGGAAGAAAGGTAAGGGAATTATGGAGAGGTAACTGAGATTATCAAAACACAGATCACAGGACTGTGTCAAACTGTAGATGTTACGTATCTGGGTATGCCACCATCACGGAAAATATGAGCCATTATAATGCATTCAATATATCTTTGTTCGAATCTGGTCAAAGTTGTCATATTGCTCCTGTCGCCTGTTGTCAGGACAGAAACTAAATGTCTGTGTTGAGATTTAACTATATTTTTGTTTTGTAGAGTCCCATATCTAGACGTTATTCAGAATGTGACCTTCCAAAAGAGACTGGAGCAAAGGTATGATGTAGTCGTTATTAAAATACCACCATCAAGCTAAGAACGTTAGAAAAAAAATTAAAGATTTTTGGCTGTCTTCCTAGAAAGAGAAACTCAAACAGAACTTTTCTAAGGCCCAACAGCGTAAACTTGGCCATACGTGGGAAGAAAATTGCTTTTGTAAGAAATAGACAACTTTTTTGAGAGATATGTTTCGGCATGCTTATGCCATCTTCAATCAATAATGGCATAAGCATGCCGAAACATGTCCCTCAAAAAAGTTGTCTATTTCTTACAATATTTATCATACTTGCTGCTAATACGACCTTATGAAAACTGCTTTTATCATGAACACGATTATTGAATTGATTATTCATCTAAGACATCAAAATGAAATGGTTAACAAGAACATGTTTTAAAACAATCTATTTAATTTTTGTTCTCTAAGGAAAAGGGTCGAAGAAGCTAATATGCAATTTTCATTGTTTACATAAAACAGATAAACGTGATCGATACTCCAAGTCACATGTTTGTGATAAATTAACAATTATTCGCCGAGATGTCGTTGAATAGAACTTAATTGCTAGTCACTTACGAACAAGCCAATCAACGCGCACGAAAAGCACTGACTTAGAGTGAAGAGAGACTCAGGTTTGGAAGTCCAATGGACTTGGCAAGAGATGGAACTTTGTACAACCAACCGGCAAGGGCCTTAGTGGCTCATAATTGTTGCTTATTAAGTTCTTTATCGCATTCTGCTTCAGGTTTGTTTCATCAGATTCAAACTAGCCCGCAGTATCTTATCATTGATGATCCTGATAAATCTTCTCCCCTTTCTGGTGTTTTGTATTCTTTTCTTTCTAAAGCTCTCTCACCAGAAATCTTTGCCAGAAGGAATCTCAAATTCTCTTCCAGAATATGGAGGAAAGGTAAGGGAATTATGGAGAGGTAACTGAGATTATCAAAACACAGATCACTGGACTGAGTCAAACTGCAGATGTTACGTAACTGCGTAAGCCGCCATCATAGCAAATATGAGCCATGATAATGCGCTCAATATATCTTTGTTCGAATCTTGTCAAAGTTGTCATATTGCTTCTGTCGCCTGTTTTCAGGACAGAAGCTGAATGTTTACGTTGAGATTTAATTATATTTTTGTTTTGCAGAGTCCCAGACGTTATTCAGAATGTGACCCTCCAAAAGAGACTGGAGCAAAGGTATGATGTAGTCGTTATTAAAATACTACCATCAAGCTAAGAACGTTAGAAAAACAAATTGAAGGTCTTTGACTGTCTTCCCAGGAACAGAAACTCGAAGAGAAGTTTTCTAAGACCCAACACCGTAAACTTGGCCATAACGGGAAGAAAATTGCTTTTATCATGAACACGATTATTGAATTGATTTGATCGAAGACATCAAAATGAAATGCTAAACATTCAACTCTGGTAGGCAACCGTACGTACGGAATTCATATAAAGCTTAGCTTTTGTGTTAGGATAATACTATTCTTAAAGGAACACTCTGATGAAACCGCCCTATAATTTGAAAACCCGAAAAATGCAGTTATTTCATTATAATATGAATTTTTAGCCATTAATAAAGCCTTTTCAATAATAACTTTAGTTGAAAGCCTTTTCTAGGGCGAGAAATTACGATTTGAAAATCGCTCCGCCATTAATTTTCGTAATCACTTGCCAGACTCAAGAAGACTGGCGTGAGTTTGGAGATTACTCATTTGAAGTGCCGTGCTCGTGGCTAATTTTCAAAAACAGTATTTTGATCGTATATATTGCTTCTTATAACACTAAGACTATGACTATTTCACTAAACTTCCGAGGTTTCCGTATATATATAAAAGTGTTTTCGGTAATCTAACCGCCTCCCGGTTAGCCTCCCGGTCAGCTCAATTGGTTAGAGCGCTGGACTGTTGTGCGGGAGGTCGAGGTCCATGGTTCGAGCCCCGGCCGGACCAACACTCAAGGTCTTAAAATAACTGAGGAGAATGCTCTACCTTTCTATTATATCAAGAAATGGATAGACATTCTAGTCTTCTCGGATAAGGCCGAATAAACAGTAGGTCCCGTCTCCTGGATCTAGTAATTAGTTAATTTGGTTAGGCAGGGTACGTTAAAGAACCCACTCACGAGATTACTGTGATGTGGTCTGGCCTGTTTACTGGGAATTGGGGAGAGGCCATATTCAAATAAGTTTCCTTCGATTTTTTGTAAACTGCTGATGCAGTCCGGCCAAAGTCCCCGAAAAGTGTTGTGATGCGCATTTGATCATATCCACATGTTCATTTGCGCAATATAAATATTAATTATTATTATTATTATTAATCCACGTCATAATGGGAGGGACCGTGACGTAGATTACTCATTTGACACGCCGTGCTCGTGGCTATTTTGATCGTATATATTTCTTTTTATAACACTAAGACTAAGACTATTTCACTAAATTTCACAAGGTTTTCGTATAAATATAAAAGTGTGTCGAGTAATCTACGCCAGAATGGGAGTGACCGCTGACCGAAGATAAGTTGGCCGTGATTACGAAAATTAAAGGCGGAACGGTTTTCAAATCGTAATTTCTCGCCTCAGAATTGGCTTTCAACTGAAATTGTTATTGAAAAGGCTTTATTAATCGCTAAAAATTCATATTATAATGATATAACTGAATTTTTCGAGTTTTCAAATTATAGGGCGGTTTCATCAGAGTGCCTTGTGGTAATCCATATAGTTATGTTCCTCATATTTTCTTGGTTGCAGTACGATAAATATATCCCCATCAGAAAACAGCAAGAATGCTAACAAAATTAACAAAACTGTATTTTTCTTTACTTTCTTTTCCTCGTGGTTCAAGAACCCCTTGTTGAGGCTGCGATCCGGAGACAAAAAACCTTGAATCCTTCTCTCAATCTCAAAACCCTCCAGCGATAAAGAACACTAAACCAAGGAATCGGAAGGAAGAGATAACACAAAAGAACTCATAGACTGGTATTTTTTACAATAAAAAAAATAAAAACTGAAATTGATTTGAATAACCACTTTTTGAGGAGGCCCTGTTGCGAAAGATATTGAAAGGGGCACAAGAACAACTTTAATTTTATTTACCACCCATTTTATTAACACTCGATTACGAGAAGATTCAGTAGACCATATATTTATTTGAGAAATATAATGTTAAAAAAATAAGACTCTCAATAACTGACAGAAGCAATTCCTTTTTCGCCTTGTTGTACAGCCGGGTGAATTAGCCTTTTCGGCATAATTGTAATCGCCAAGTTGAACATGAACAAAAATTTGTAAGCACACGACAAACTATTTAGCTGATCAGCTTTCAATATATTCTTTAGATTATGGGAGTGTGTGAGGATTCACGATACATCAATATAGAATTAACTCTTGTATACTAAAATGGGGATTGTTATTTCTTGTCTTTCTTGATTATCAATTATATTTTTTTAAAATTCCATCACAACTTTCTCTAATTAGCCATATTAACTATATATAACTGAAATAAAGTGCATGTAAGTATGTGTGCGTATGAATTTGACTTTAAAAAATGTTGTTCGTGTTCTCGCCTGATTTCGATTACATCTTATATCAAAACATCTCAATAACCAACATAAATTTGATTTTTAAAACAAAAACGTCTTGTTAAAGTTTGATAATAAAATCGAGCGAGACACGGGCGAAAAATCTTTCGAAGTGCGATCTTTGCGAATTACTACATATAGATTGAAGTTAGCTGCCGCTCTACAAACAATTATAGCTCATACTCATATCATGTCTTTGACGTCACTTTCTTTATCGATTGTTGATTTTGCTCACTGCCTGCCGAGAAAATTGATGGGCTCTAGGAACGAGAATGTTCTGAATACGTGAGAGAATTCAATTTTTTTTTATAGGTGAAGAGCAAGAGATTTATAAAATGGCTATTAAGCATTGAATATTGTTTACATGAAACAGATAAGCATGCTTTATGCACCATTATAACATAACCATAGTAAAGCGCGCGCACTGATTGGTCAATTTAGCGTCCCCCATTTGCCCATGGGTGTATGCAGCTGACGTGAGCAAATGCAAAGACTATTTTTCCGCGTGCGCTTGTTTTTTCTGGTCACGTAAGATTTGTTAAATGAAAGGGAACTCTTTAGCTACAATGTATCAATGTTATGTTATAAAACAAATGGTAAACACCACAACCTACACTATTGAGTTATGAATGCGTTTGGGAGGTTTGCTAAGCACTCAAGAAGCTAGAGTCGCTCTCGGCTATCGCCTCGAGCGACTCTTACGCTTCTTTCGTGCTTAGCAACCTCCCGCGTGCATCCATAACTCAATAGTGTACGCTGTGGCGTTTACCATTTGTTAAATAATAAGAAAAATAATACGAAAGGCGATCTTAGAATTCTTCTGAATTCAAAATTTCGCCGTGCCGCTATATGATGTTTGAGAGACGTAAATTAAAGGTAAAATGACATTCAAGTGCACTTAAAAATGTTGATAGAAAAATGTTTGAAAAAGTACTGAATGATGATTGGCTGACTGGGACTAGTTATGGCCGTCTAACGGAATATCTCCGTGTGAAGAGCCTTTTCCGATAGGAAAAGTAAGATCTGTTTGTAATCAGATCGTGTCTTAAAGATATATAACTCCCTTCTTTCTTGCATTGAAGTGGTTCGATCAAAATCTCCTCAGAGAGAGGAAATTAAATTAATATGTTGCACGTTTGCTGCCTTTAATTTGAGGATGAATACCCTGAACTCCATAAGAAACCACCAACAGTTATTAAGCTCAACTGATGTGATTTACGGTGGTTTACGAAATGAACGGGGAGACAACCGAAGCACCCAAAGAAATTTGCATTTACGCTCGGTCGGAAGATACTGCTCAGAGAGAGGAAGAAATTTGCACAGTCAGCTCCGACGGCGAGCTTGGACATGTTCCCGAGCTTGATAATGCGACTCTCTTGAATAATGGCACTGATTCATGGGGGGAAAGCAGAACTTCACTTCCGAGACAAAAACGGGAGCCCATGATGGAGAAAATGGTTCCTTGGACCTGAAGGAAACAAAGCTGATCAAACGTGAATCTGAAAAATGTGTTGAAATGAGAAGTAAGTATCATAATACAAGTAATAACTATTTAGTTGTTCGTGCTTATGATAATCAAAAGATGTCAAAACAGGCAATGGATGCTTTGATACCTATTAACTCTTGCTTAATACCGCACCCTAATTCCAACTCCAAACAATTTCAATTACCAATTAAATAGTTATGAGTTTCCCGATTACTTTGAGAATCTAAACACCCGCTATTTTTGCACGATAAACGCTTTTGAAATCTCATTGTTGGTTAATGAAGTCTGTTATCAGTTTGATGACACAATGTGACAAGCACTCGCCAGTCATTTGAAGTGTTTAACAGTCAGACTTTTAATGTTACAATAGGTCTAGTATGAATCTGATAGATGATTGTTTGAAAGGAAAAAAAAATTGGCCTGTGTGAACATGAAAAGAGTTTACATACATCCAAAGCTGCATCGTTGATACTAAGCAGGGACCTAGAATGTTCGTGAATGATCCGGAATATTCTGAGTTGACTGCGTCTGGACCTGCAACCATCCGGAACGACCCCGGTAGCTCACAGTCGTTATATTTAGACTGGGTTTTTTTTTTCCCTTGTCATCATAAGACGTAGCATTTCCGTGTTTTATAATTACGCGGGGCGAATCGAAACAATCTTCTACACTTCGTTGTATTTACTGGTACAAAGGTGAAAAGTGCCAGCTCTGTCAATATCAAAGGATCTGAGTAGCGTCAGATGTCGAAGTGAACGAACGAGAAGGCATGTTCAGCTAAAAACTTGAATAATATTTCTTTAATCATGATAAGATGTGGCTGAAAATGTTGTCGAAAATGGCCCTCTGGTCAACAGTGACGCTTTGATCAAATCACAGAGGGAAAGGATAGTGTTATTAAGTAAAAAATAGAGGTAGATAAAAGAGAAGCAAGTCCTATGGCTACAGAGGAAACGCAGACACCTGCATTGGCTGCGACAAACGAAAGAGAAGCTGAGCATGGTATTGAAATTAGAAGTAAGCTTTTATGAATATTATATGCTCGTGGTAAATATATATATGGCTATTTAGTTTAGTTCAGTCTCGGTAGCTTGTCATAATAGAACTTGAGTTCAATTTTAAAATGTCATCCTTTTGTTTTGAAAAGCAATAATTTCAGGTTTTCCTTTATAGGTCGAAAGCTTAATCATATAATTTTAATTTATAAATAAAACTTATAAACTTATAAATTTTGGGAAGAGTCTTTGTGAATGATAATCTGTTACTTCAATTGACATATAACGGGTCTTGTAGTTAACCTGCAGGCTTTACATATATCATGTGATGTTAGTTTAGTTGTCTATGTGGGGTTTGTATGCGAAATTGCTGCATTTGTGCGTTGATTCACAGTGATATTTACAATGCACCGGGGTAAGATACGTTCCGCTATATTGATTTTATTGTGAGAAAGATAACTGAAGAGAACGGAACTAGACTGGAGAGTAACTAAGTCGCATCGGCTTCGTTCTGAGTTTTTTTTTTCATTACAGGGTTTATCATACTGCCCCCTTCTCAAGTTAAGGTCAGGATTGAAGCAGCACTGGTTAGAATTTTTAATCAATGTGTAAAGAACAGAATCTCGATGAGGAGATAATGACGTCGATGGCACCAAAAATATTAGCTTGACAATAAACAGCAGATAAGATCATAAAGCTTTTGTACCCGGCTCAGAATGTTTTCAAATTTGTTGATTCCAACTTCGTGTGAATAAATAGAAAGCTGACTTATGTTTTCTGGTAACCCTTCGATTGCCTGCAAAGCAGAAACTCCAATATTATGATTATGTATTAGACAGACATATGAGAGTTTTGGCATGATGTTTTCGACGAACTACAAACAGGAAATTAAAATTGTACCTGTCGCTATGAAGCCGCTATTGTCATAAAGTAAACTTTTTGCTTTTATAGTGAACGGAAGATTTTCGGTCGTTTTTCGAAGGCTTCATCCGGGGATTTTGGAAAAAGTGAGTTAAATTAGGGTGTATTTTTGCCGAATGACGTTGCCACATAGCCATTATGTTTGCTGCATATTGTGTCAAGCTTCGGTGGTTGACTATGGCACTTGCGAGATCTTGTTATAAATATAACTAAGGAGATACGTGACGTTTGAAAGATCTTAAGCAATATTCAGAGAACAATTAAAGATGTATGAAACAAAACGTTGACATAAATAATATTGATGAGGCTGCTACAATAATCAGAAATATCTAAATTGAATAACTTAGTCTAATTTTTTCAGTAACAGCAATTTTGAAATGAATTAATAGTTGAGTGGTGTGACGATGCAAAGAAGACTTAAAATTAATTTCAATGCATAAATTACTAATGAATAAAGGCTGATAGTTTCGAAAGAAACTGTTTGGGGCTGCGTCGGTGGGAGTAACGAAATAATTTGGATATATCAACAAAAGTTGAAATGGTAAATTGGCCACCGTAAATTCTACACCGTAAATTTTACACCGTAAAATGGTAAATTCGCTCCGACGAAGGGCTAACGCTCGAAACGTCAGCTTTTGTAATCATTACGGTGGCCAATTTACCATTTCAACTTTTGTTGATATATCCAAATTATTTCATAAATTACTAACCAAGTCCTAATGCATCGTAACTCAGGCATAACCTCTCACTTACGTGTCTGGCAGTTTAGAATTAAATATCAAACTGAAGTACTAAACAGAATTTTAACCCCTATAAGTTATTATTGTCCAATTAAAACCCGGTAAGTTTTTTTACTCCAGGGCAAGAAGACTGTAAAACCTCATGCAATCCAATGTTTAAATTACATGCCACTAAAACATCAACATATGGTAAGAATCTAATAACCCTTTGTGCCGCACACAGCAAACGTTATCGACCCGTGGGCGTCTGTGGTATCAGAACTGCAGCTTTCAGACATAAGTGATGACGTGGGTACTTGCTGGCGTGAGTTGGGACCAAAGCTTGATATCTCTGCAGCAAAGATCCAAAACCTGGACGACGATTATCGCTGTAGTCGCGACAAAGCGAACAATCTCCTCCTCATGTGGAAACAGAAAGAAGGGCGAAGTGCAGTGGCAGGGCGTCTGGCGGATGCTTTAGAAAGCATTGGAAAAAAATGCATCGCAGAGAAGCTGCTCGGTGAGTAGGTATCTTTTATATATGGGTGAGTGTTCTGTGTAGATAGTTGCTAAAATGCTTTCATTGTAAAGCTGGATGAATCTCTTCACGACGAAGTCTTAGAAAACAATGACATTGTTGGCGTATTACGCAATTGTGGAGATTTTCGTGGTTTCCTTGTCGGATTGGGATATTTCTTCCAAAATCCTCCTCCCTTGAGCGTCTGGCGGAGGCTGCTACATTTCTTGATATCACGTGCGAATATAAAATATTTAACTCATCTCTAAGCAACTAGTACTACCGATTAATGAGGGAGCGCTTATCAGTTATCACTTTACGCTTATAAGGTTTTGATAGGGCAATTGATAGGCGCAACCTTTCAATTGAGCATCCTTTCATCTCTGGTTGGCCCAGGAAACAAGCATCACTCACTTACCCCATCAAATTCAAAACTTAAAGCCGACGTATTTACTTGCGTTTTCTAATGCCTCGGGAGCTTTACTTGTTTTTACTTGGCTCTGAGATCATTATTTCCTTTTTTCTGATTGAGGTGGGGAATTTGATCTTTGCCTGGCTTAGGTAGGACATTAGAACGGGAATTCGAAGTGTCAACTCTTTCTAGTGGAAAACAAGTGTTTTCCACTGATATGGAGGTGTTTAAAGGTGAAGAGTTCACTTCCGCGAGCGAATGGCTCAGAGGAAAAGCTCTATAAAGTCTAGATTTTAAGGTTTGGTCAATGAGCAGAGAGTCGCAGTTGCTGACCTTGACTTTTACAAAAGTTGATTATCAAATCCGGTGCTTGGGTAAGGCATTTGAACACAACTTGACCTCGGGGTGGGGGGGGGGGTGGGGATTTGAATACAATCTAGCCCCGGGGGGTGGGAATTTAAACAAACCAATCCTCAAAAAGTTCAAATGTAGGGAAAGGTGCCCGGAGGTTATTCGGGGGTTACCCGGGTGGTTATGGAGGCTTCGAATTATAGACGCATAACTCTAAAATACTTTCCCCTTACAATATACATGATTAGGAGTGGATGATGTGAAGTGTGGAAACATACCCAAGGGCCATGTTATCAGTTTAACAGTTATTCATGACTTGGGTGGAGGGCCTGATAAGGTTAGTAGTTAATAATACGTGTTCTACAATAACTACTGAAAGATATCATTTTCATAATGACATCATACATACTTTGTTACAACATGGTTATAATCCATCTCCTTCAGAGCTGATGATTGGTAAGTCTGCCCTCGACCCCTCTCGAGCAAATCGCTTGAATTTTTCTCGTGATTGGGAAATGTGATTATGACTTGTAAACACAACAGGATGAAACCTAGACCAGGCATAGACCAGAGATATCTCTCATACGGGTTTTCACCATTCTCCACTCTCAATTACTCTTTACTAATAAAATATGAAAATTATCTTTATTTAAAGTGCACCTACACCCAAAAAATTTTTTTCGCTTAACGAAGTAAGCTTATTATTTTGAGTATTTCTGCGCAAAAATTTTTTTATTTGCTCAAATCTTCAATTTTCTATGCCCAGTCAAAATACGGAAAATCGGCCGCCATCTTGCCCCACGACCGAGTTTAAAGAGGAATGGCTCTAGTGGGTAATGTGACGTCAAATCGAGAACACGAAAGTCTGCATTTCACACATTTTCACTTGTTTGGGAAGGTTGTAGTCGATAATTGTCCGAAAATATGCCGACTAAGTGTGTTGTAGAAGGATGTAGCAACGTGCGAAATTTGCAAGGGGGTATCGCGCTTCATACATTCTTCATACAACACACCTAGTCGGCATATTTCGGACAATATCGACGACAATCTTCCCAAACAAGTGAAAATGTGTGAGATGCAGACTTTCGTGTTCTCGATTTGACGTCACATTACCCGCTAGAGCTATTCTTCTTTAAACTCGGTCGTGGGACAAGATGGCGGCCGATTTTCCGTATTTTGACTGGGCATAGAAAATTGAAGATTTGACCAAATTAAAAAATTTTTGCACAGAAATACTCCAAAAAATAAGCTTATTTCGTTAAGCGAAAAAAAAATTTTGGGTCTGGTGCACTTTAACGAACATTTTTATCAAATTAGTCCAGTATGTTAACACTCAACTTTTTGTCATTTCTTTAGCTTTTGGTGTGCGAAGATGCCCTGGGAAATAAATACATGGTGAAGCCATTCAACAACAGTGACAAATTTTTGAAATTGGAAGAGGTAATTTCTTCATTTATCCCTTTAATCCAATTAGGATGTTTAGAAAAAATTCACTCTGTGATTCGGGGTACGTCCTCGAAAATGATGTTATATTTTGGATTAAGTGTCTCACCCAGTTTCATTTCAATTGTTTTGACAGACAATTATAAGCAAAAGATTCTTAGAAACTGTTGTTGTGGCGAGACAGGAAAGCCTAAAGCGTTATATTTCATCAGAGCTTCAGGACCTGAGGTTCCAGATGAAGGAAGGGCAACTGGCTTGTGGAAATGTTGATACAGCAAATGGGACTCAAGATACCTCCAAGAAAAAAATAGAGCCATTAAGCAGCTCATTAAATAAAGAGGTGGATCCATCAAACGATGAAAGCGTGGATAAATTGCTACAAACATGTGAAGAACATCGCAACTTTTTTCAGAAGATGTTTGAAGGTCTCATCAAAGTGACTGCCGAGGTTGCGCAACAAAGTGAAGATAATGTAAAATGTATTCAACAACTTTTGGAATATACTAAGGAACTCCAGCGAGAAGAAATAGCACTTTTCTTGAAAATCGAATTGGTATGTACTCAAAACCAACTCTCGGACGAGAAACACGGGGATCGAATTGAAGAATTACAAAAATGGAAAACGCAACATGAGGTGCAATTCAAGGAAGTTGAAAAGCTTCTGTCAGGACTGCTTTATCAAGGGAAAATGGAGAGAAGGCTGAGTGATAAACAGAGGCTGGTAATTTCAATGGACTAACATTTTGTCACTTTAATTACTTAATATTAAATGCAATTTGTAATTGAATTTTAAAAAACTCAGTGGAGGAAAATCACGAAACAGTTACTTTAGGGCTAACGCTCGAAACGTCAGCTTTTTAACTCATTACGGTGGCCAATTTACAATTTCATCTTAGTTGGTATTACCAAATTACCTTGTTACCCCCACCGACGCAGCACCACAGTTTCTTTAGAAACTTACCCTTCTTATTCATTCTGTTGATGTTACGTAACTGGGTAAGCCGCCATCATAGCAAATATGAGCCATTAGAATGCGCTCAATATCTTTGTTCGAATCTGGTCAAAGTTGTCATATTGCTTTTGTCGTCTGTTTTCATGTTAGAGGCTTAACGTTTATGTTTAGATTTAATCATATTTTTGTTCCGTAGAGTTCCCGACGTTCTTCAGAATGTGACCTTCCAAAAGAGACTAAAACAAAGGTATGATGTACTCGTGTTTGAAATACCTCCATCATGCTAAGAACGTTAGAAAAAAGTTAAAGGTTTTTAAGTTCAAACACGAACAGAACTTTTCTGTGACCCAACAACGTAAACTTGGCCCGCAGTGTCGGGAAGAAAATTGCATTTATCATGAACACGAATGATTAATTATTGACCTTAGACACCAAAATGAAATGCTAAACATTCAGCTCTGGAAGGCAACCGTATGTACGGAATTCATATACAGCTTAACTTTTGCATTGGAATAATACTATTTGATTTTAAAAGTATTTTTAAAGCCTTGTGGTAATCCATATACAGTTGTGTTCTTCACTGTTTTTTTCCTTCATCTTCTATATTTTCTTGGTTGTACTATGATAGAAGTATCTCCATAAGAAAACAGCAAGAATGCCAACACAACTAATAAAACTATTTTTTCTTTATTTTCTTTTCCTCATGGTTCAAGAACCCCTTGTTGAGGCTGCGATCGGGAGACAAAAAATCTTGCTTCCTTCTCTCGATCTCAAAACCTTCCAGCGATAAAGAACATTAAACCAAGGATTCGGGAGGAAGAGATAAGACAAAAGAACTCATAGACTGGTATTATTTAAAATAATTATAATAATAGTAAAAAAAAAATTGAAACTGATTCGAATAACCTCTTATTAGGGAAGCCCTGTTGCGAAAGGTATTGAAAGGGGCACAAGAACAACTTTAATATTGTTTATCACTCATTTTATTGACGCTTGATTACGAGAAGATTTAGAAGACCATATGTTCATTTGAAATATATAATGTTAAAAAAATAAGACTTTCACTAACTGACAGAAGCAATTACTTGTTCGCCTTGTTATAAAGGTGAATTAGCCTTTCTGGCATAGTTGTAACTACCTGAAGTCGAACATGAACAAAAATTCGTAAGCACACGACAAACTATTTAGCTGATCAGCTTTCAGTATTTTTTTTAGATTATGGGAGTGTTTGACTACTCCCAAAACATAAAGATAGAACCCTTCTAAACTTAAATGGTGATTGCTATTTCTTGCATTCATGATCATCAGTTATACTTTAATTCCGTTACAAGTTTCTCCAACTAACTTTGTTGGCCAAATACTCTCTTCCTGCGCAATAAAGTTCACGTACGTAGGTATGCGTATGAATTTAAAATTTTTCGTGCCCTTAAAGCGAAAAAATAAAATTGTTCGGGTTCTCACCTCATCCCGACTACATATTATTACACCTCAATAATCAACAGAAATCTGATTTTTTTTAACAACAATTTCTTATTGAAGTTCACGCTATTACCAGAAATAAAATCGAGATAGACTTGGAGACGAAAAAACTTACGCGTTTAATCTTTGAATGTGTGATCTTCGCTAATTTTGACATGTAGAAGTAACCTGGTAACCTGCCTCTGTACAAAAAATATTAGCTCACACACTAAATATTTTTTATCACGTCTTTGACGCCACTTTCATATTCGATTGTTGATTTCCTTGCTTGTTTAGATTTAACTTTTCTGAAGTTGACGAATATGGAAAAAGGTTACTTTTGTGTTTATCACTAGAGCCCTTCAATTTATCATAAATTAGTGAAGAGGCACTGCCGGCCGAGTAAGCTGATGGGGGTCTGAGAACGGGAATGTTCTTATTACTGTACATGGGTTTTTTTCCTAGTTGAAGGGTTAAAGATTTATAAAATGGGTAATATGCAATTAAGGCGGGACTTAACCTAAATTTCGACTCCAAAATGCAATTTTTGTTTTTTTCAAAAATCTGAAGCTTTAGGCATTGAGGAAAGTCATGACAAGTGTTTTACGATCCTAATTGATGTGTTCTAGTGTTTGCGAAACGTTTTCTGTGGACTAGTTAAAAAAATTATTGTTAGCATGCCAACGCAAAGTAGCATTTTTCCGTTGTACTCCAAATCCAATTCCTATAATTTGTGAAGGAATTATAAGAGGACGTTATATGATCATTTACACAACAGTACATTTCTCTGAAGCTTTATGGGATCAAAAGAAGCATGATTGATGGCATCAAGAGAGAGCAAGTTCGAGGGTTAATATATCAGTGAAGGTTTTGTGTGAAATGCCCGGAGGTAAAAAGAATACTGTATACAGAAAAAAAAGGAAAGGGAAACCTTTTACTGGAGCTCAGAGATACGGGAAAATAGCGAAAGAAACGCCACATGTGGATGGAGAAATCGGCGATCCTACTCAGAGTTCCTTGTGTGATCAGACACCAACTGATGCGGAGTGTGATCAAACAATTTGTGCTTCGAGACAGAAAATGAGGCGAGAAGACGCTTCGGACATTTCATCGGAGAGTGTTGATGATGAGAAAAATTTTCAGGGAGAGGGATACAGGCTTGTTGATCTGAAGAAATTATCTGCCGCATTGTCTGAAGCACATGTGTGCAAAGAAGGTGAGAAAATATTACGAGAGTTCATTTTTCTGCTCCTAACCATTTCTTTATTCATCACTGTTCATATCAGGTAGCACATATTGAAAGTTTTTTATTTATTATTTTTACGATTATTTTGTTTCTCTTGAATATAGTCTTCCCTTGATTGTTATCCTTTGTACTCTTTAGAATCATCATCATAAATTACAGTTGTAACTCAAGTTTGTTGTGGTGTGTGCTGAATAAAATTATTGTTTGCAAATGTAAAAATACACATGATTTAACCTTATTCTACACCATCATCATATTCTAGGTTGTTTAACTGTCGAAGAAAATTCTTCTGGGAGAAATGGGCTTCTGGCAGACCCCTCTTTGGAATGTAGCTTCTGCCTTGAAGCTACACCACTAGAAACATCAGCCAGGATAACCAAGAGAGGACAATCTTTTGATATCAACAGGAGTGCTGTCTATCATTTCTTGGAGACAGGAGGTGGTTATGAAGGTTTGGTATCATTTTGTAGCATTATGAACATGCCATGTTTATCACTACCTGCCTATTATAAACAAGTTCATACCATACTTGAGCCTCTGAAGCCAAAGAAGAAATGAGGCAAGGATTTCAAATGATGCGAACAAGCAGAGAAGAAGCCCTACGGGAGGCTGAGGGCACAACTTATGAAGCTGGAGCCTTCTAGGTGACTGAAATAAACATTGCAAATGTTTCAACCACTTTGTGGCCATAAAACTTTGGGGAGACAATCGTCTATTCAGCTTTTTAACTCGGATACCTCTTTTCACAGAAAATGCTTTTTGCGCATTCTAGAGAACATATCTCATATGGTACTTAACTGATTGACTTGAAATTTTTACCGTTTATTTCTTTCAAGGGTTTGTTGGGGTTACACGGGAAGGCTGTGTTTTGTGTGACCTCTATTGCCACAGTGAAACTGCCCAGGGGAAATCGCTATGGATACATAAAAAGAAAACAAAAGAATTACCCATGACCTTTCCCGAACCAAGTCGTAGAGTTTAGCAGTGGTTTATCTAACCACAAGAGTAGTTCAACCAGTCGGATGGAAGAAAATAGTAAATCCGGTAACCGCAGCACATGCTGGGCATTTTTGTGGTGTTGCGCTGAAATCGCGGCAAATCCTCGCAAGTACCAAATTCAAGACACGCGGCATCAGACATGGCCAACTTTCGAGGTTCATATTAAGTATATTTTACTCGTTTTTGCTCTGAATACTCCAATAAAAACCATAAGTTTCGCGGTTTGCGATCTCCATGATGAACTAATTTCCCGCCAAACTGTGTTAGGTCAAAAGATGACCTCGGGTAATTGTTTGCAATGTAAACGGAGGATTAAACCTGACCGGAAATCCAAACACATCCCAACCCAAGGTTATTACCCACAGGGTTAGCTCGGGAAGGAGGTGAGTGTAACCACAGCTATTGTTTACATGAAAGAGATAGGTATGCTATAAAACACTAATCAACATGTTTTGGTATAATTATCCATTTCATCATGATTTCCTGAACAAAATAATACGAAAGGTGATCTTAGAAGTGGTCTGGGGATACAAAATTGTGCTATTCTATATGATATTTGCTCCTTAACATGATAACAATCAGTTTGAGAGACGTTTGAAAATTAATTGACATTGCACTTGTACACGTCAAAGGGGGAAGTTTTAAAAAGTACTGAAGGGTAATTGGTTGACAGGGATTAGTTATAGTCGGACGGTTCACAGCGTGAAGGGGCCTTTTCCGGTCAGGATCTTGATTAGTTGTTACTTTCAGTAAGATCTGTCTCTAACCAGATCAAGTTATAAAGATATACAACTCCCTTATTCATTGCATTGAAGGGATTCGATCAAACCCCCTCACAGGAAGGAAGTTAAATTACTATGCTGCGCGTTAGCTGCCTCTAGGTTGAGGTTAAATATCTTTAACTCGTTAAGAAACCACTAACATTTAAACTCACCTGATGTGGTTTACGGTGGTTTACGAAAGGAACGGGAAGACAAACGTAGCACCTGAAGAAATATGCATTTATGCCCGGTCGGAAGATGATAGTCAAATAGAAGAAGCAATTTGTACAATCAGCACCGAGGACGAGCTTGGACATGCTCCCAAACTCGATGGTGCAACTCTCTTGAACAATGACACTGATTCACGAGAGGACGGCAGAACTTCGCTTCCGAGACAAAAAACAGAAGCCCATGACGGAGAAAATGGTTCCTTGGACACTAGGGAAACAAAGTTGAACGAACGCGAATCTGACCAATGTGTTGAAATGAGAAGTAAGTTTCCTAATATAAAATAATAAATATTTAGTTGTTCGTGCCTATAATAATCAAAACATCTCACAATAACAATGAGTGCTTGAATACCTATCCCTGCTTAATACCGCTCAGAAATTTCAATTCCTAACAATTTCGATTTCTAACTAAATAGTTATTTGCCCGAGGACCTTTAGAATCAAAACACCCCCTATTTCTGCACGATAAACCCTTTTGAAACTTTTTGAAATCTCCTTGTTAGTTGTTGAAGTCTGTTGTCAGTTTGATGACACAATATAACAAGCACTCGCCAGTAATTTAACTGTTTAAGAGTCAGACGTTTAATGTACAGTAAACTAAGTCTGATGATGCAAACTTCTTATCAGCTTTTTCCATATTGTTTGTAAAGTACGACCCTTTCGGTATTTTGAGTATATCTAAGGACGTTTGTCAATTTGGTTGATATTTTGAAATATTGAGTGGTTCATCTTTATTCATCAGTCTGGGGTGATATTTTAAGTCAACGGACAAGTTTGGACGCTGAGTCATATCCTTACCGACTTAATCATGAATGTTCTTTTGTTAGTGGCATGAAGTATGAAGATATTGCTGTTCTTTTTACCTTGAAATCTTTCGAAAATGCTTTGTGAATGAGAGAACAGTCGATTGAAGTAAAAAATATGTGATGCATGAAATGAAGATAATGCAATATACGTGGAATCGAATATTTTAGCCTCAGTCAGATCATGAAGGATCTAAATAAGATTAGAATTCTTGTTCTCGTGTTGTTTCCTCGCGATGTAATATTCTGCAATCCAATTTCAGTCTCAAATAAGAGCTTTGCAATATTTGCCGGACACTTCACGTTTAACATTCTTTGAATTTTTTTGTGATATCATCATTGACTTCTAAATTTTGACTTTGCGTGAACAGTTCAGTTGCCTCTTAAGTTGTCAAGTTTTCTCAACAGCACTAGAACCTGATGGGTGACATCCTTGTGTAGGGACGGCCGAAACTGCAAACAAAACATTCATTTTTGTCATTTAATGAAAAGGGAAGCGGAGAGGAAGACATTTGAGAATTTATACAAATTTTAACACTTTGGCAGTTTAAAGGGACACGGTCATGGTCTGCACATGCTCGTGTAGCTGATCGAAACTTGAAAAAGTCATCCTGACTTTTTCAAGTTGCATTCACAAATTCAAAATGGCGTCTAGCGGAGGATGCGGACATGGCGGTAAACGCATCAACTCAGGGCGGAAACGAAAGGTTGAAGACAGAGGGGAATACAAGAAAGCGTGGCTGAGAAACTATAAGCGTATTTATGTGGAACAAAAGACATTTAAGTTGTGGCTGCAGGCAAAATTTGATGCAGGTTGAGTTTTTTAGTGACAGCGATTTTACTGATACGAAAATAAAATAATGCCAGATATCACAGACATTTGTAGCAATTGCAAGGCAGATGTTTATTCTACTACACATTATAAATGGAATGCAGGTAAGCCTCAGGCGAACTCTACGGCTTTCATAAGTATAGGCAGATGACGACTGCTCGTTCGAATCCTGAAGAAAGGGAATACACAAATTATTTCGTACGCTTTTTGGACCTTCAAGCCACAAAAGAAGTGAATGTATACAACTTTATATGCATGTATTGAAATTTATATTCATACCCCGTTTCTGCAAGGTTTATTGCTTGTTCCATATTTACATTCATCTGTACACAGCACGTTTCTCCCTTTGTACGGGCACCCACGAGAACTATTTTCTTTGCGCTTCGTTGTACAAGCACTTTTACATTTACAAAAGATCACAAAAGGTTCCTCAGTAAAAGAAATTCACTTTCCTGAGCATTTGCTTTGGATAAACTTGATTTAAATGCAAAATATATGCAGAATTCTTCAACTCACCGATATTTACATAATGGCGGTCGAGCGTGACAAGTCTCGGAGAGAGTGAATGCTACTGCGCTTGTCAACCCCTGACAGTGTCCCTTTAACGCTCCAAAGCACACACAAAAATATAGACTGCTCAGGCTTTTAATGACGTTGATCTACCTTCCTCGACGTAAAAGGAACTCGAACTTCACCAATACCTTTTGGACGCTTCACCAACTGGCTATAAAGTGGAGTTCCAGAGTTTTTAACGTACATCTGGTTACTCCTCACCGGAAAGTAAAATGAAAAATTCGAAATCAGGCTATTAATGATATTGATCTACCTTCCTCGACGTAAAAAGAACTCGTACTTCACCAAAACCTTTTGGACGCTTCACCAACTGGCTTTCAAGTGGAGTTCCAGAGTTTTTAACGCACATATGGTTACTCCTCACCGGAAAGTAAAATGAAAAATTCGAAATAGCAAGTGCTTGATGATATATGTACACTTGCTGTGTTAAGAGGCCAATGTGAAATAAGAAAAAGCTGGTGACTTTTAACCCTTTAACCCCCAAAGAGCAGCAAGCATCTAATTTCCCCTTATAATATCACTCCTGAATCAAACATTAAGGTGAGGAGAATAAAGGAAATGATCATTATCAAAAGAAGCTCTTGACTGTTAAAGAAATTCTCCCTATAAGCATCCTGGGAAATGCATGGAGAACAGCATGAAGAATATGCATGTTAATGTTAGGGTGTAAAGGGATAACCTATGCAGAAACTGAACAGGTCCACCCTTATTACAGCACTCAGTTTCAAACGAAGCTCAGTGATGATTTTATTCGAGGCTTTA
Organism: Stylophora pistillata; assembly: GCF_964205215.1. Classification (NCBI taxonomy): domain Eukaryota; kingdom Metazoa; phylum Cnidaria; class Anthozoa; order Scleractinia; family Pocilloporidae; genus Stylophora; species Stylophora pistillata. The sequence continues at coordinate 14,620,644 of NC_142521.1, read as the reverse complement.
CCCCGAATATTCGAGGCGTTACCCTGAATACCATAAGAAGTTCTTTTATCAATTACTCACTCTTCACGTTTATTCTTTTAAACCTTGTATTGTTTACGATACACAGCAAAAACTATTGATCAAAGGAGGTCTTTAGTAACAGAACTACAACTTTCAAATATCAGTGAAGACGTCGGAAATTTTTGGCGCGAGTTAGCACCAAAACTAGGAATTCCTTCATCAAAAGTCCAGAACCTGGACGAAGATTGCAGATGTAACTGGGACAAAGCAAACTCCCTTCTTATTGCGTGGAAACAGAAAAACGGAAAGGGTGCAACAGCAGGACTTCTTTCGGATGCTTTAGGGAGTATAGGAAGAAAAAATATCGCGGAAAGACTGCTTGGTGAGTGGCTGACGTATGTGGAATAAGCTATGGTAGCCATCACAACTCATGAAGTAGAACTCCTGGTTAGCTCGAGTTTTTGATTGAGTCTCTATACCCTTAGAGTTAGTTTTCTCATATATTTTTTTTTCTCCTTTGAAGTCAGCTGGCTCAGAGTCTTCTACTTCGAAGCTCTTTTCGCTATTCTGGTCAGCTCAATTATCACTGTCTTTCTGATCGTAATATGTGCTGCTGCATTTTTGAGGCATTAAGGCATTCTTAAATGTTTACTTACGGTGAAGGGGTATTTATGTGCATTTCCCCTCCCCTCCCCCCAATAAAATCGCGAGTTTAAAAAAATATTGGCATTCCCTTAAGTACCAGTTAGGATCACTTGACGGAGAATAATGCCAAAACCTCCTAAATAGTTCACTTCTTTGGTTTTCCTTCTCAACATTTTTTTTAAGAAATGTGTCATGAAAATCTGTCCAAAAAACCGATTGTTGACGAGGGCGATGTTATCAGTTTAACAGTGTTGGATTCAAATCGTAACAACAAGGTTTGTAGCTTAATATTACAAAGAATAAATGTTTCATTGCAAAAATGCTTTCAAACTTAAAAATTGATGGTAGAATTTTTCAGTCTTACGACGCCTTATATTCAGTTCATACAGAATTCTTAGTCTCTTCTGCTAATAGGATGCTGATTTGGACATTATCGTTTCACTGCAGCCGATTCTATGCAAAGATACACAAGGAAATTTATACGTGGTGAAACCTCTGAGCAAAAGGGAAGAGTTCCGAAGTTCGGATTTTGACGAGGTATTTTTATTGCCCAGTAATCTAAGGATAGCTCTTAAAACCTAATACAAAAAGTGAGCACCAACCAAGATTTAAAGGCAACAAAGTATGATATTTAACGCCGTTGGGAAAAAAAAAACCCTACAAATTACACGAAATTAGCATATTTTTTGCAGAATCATTGTGAGCTCATTTTTGTTTTAAAATAACTTTCGTCTGTGAAGAAACCGCGTGTTTGCGAGTCCTTCTAAATAAGCCTGGTGAAACCACAGTCTAAAATAGGCTGCAAAATGATCAGGTGTTCTTTTTGGAATCGTCAAAAGCCGGTCAAGTTCCTCAGTAAGGTCCAATTATACGAGATTTTAAGTTTTCACTTAGACTACTTATCTTTGTAACGAGTCCAGGAAACCCTCCCCTGTTTTACTCATAGATGTGACTCACAAAAAAGAGAGGATGCGCTCAACTCCTCATTTTTTTTGTCAAGAATTAGGCTACTGACCTGCGCCAATCAATTGCTTGACAAAGAGATTTTCTTTTAAAGGCTGTTGCTGTGTCCACTCAAGGAGTTGCCATGGAAACAGAACAAACATCATTTTTACGCCAAAATAGCCTTGTCAGGACGAGATCAGGGGTTCAAGAACTAAGGCGGCAACTGAAAAAAGTAAAAATAGATAGCGGCAACGAAGAATCAAGTGATAAAGTTCAAAGTGGCCAAGATAGAGATGACACAAAACCAAATAGCAACCATTCATCTGTCGATGAATGGTTACGCTTTTGTGAAGAACAGTGCAGTTCTTGTGAAGGAATAACTGTTTCTCTCATCAAGCTGATTTGTGTGGTTGCTGGTGAGATGATGAAAGACAATTCGAAGTGTATTCATCCTCTCTTGGAGTTAACAATGGAATTGAAGGACCGAGAAAGCACATTTTTCTCCCGAATTGAATCGGCACACAATCAAATCCATCGTTTCAATAAGAATCAAATTGCTCGACTTGAACAACTAGAAAAGTGGAGAAGGGAACAAAAACAACGTGTTGAAGAAGTCGAAAAGCTACTTTCACATCTGCTTTATCAGGGAAATGTAGAAAGAAAGCAATCTCAGTGGAAATTGGAAAGAAGTCAGGTATTTTCAATAGTCATTTCCTTCTTTCTAGGCGAACAACTTTACCGAGTTAGTGACTCAATTTGAATGTACTGCGTTACTCTATCTTGGGGTTAAACCCAGCTTTTTAATTTTCTATTGCATGTTATATCTGATCAGTAAGCTTCAGTTTCTTTTGAACGGATATTGTGTATTGTACAGACGGCTCTTAACTTCTCGTGTTTCCCGAGTGTTATATTCCGGTCTTGATAGCCTAAAGACCTGACAAGTCAACAGTTAAATGTAAATACAATCCCTCTCACGCTTTATAATTAATAACTTATTTGTGTTTTAGCGAACTAAAACCGATCTAAAGAACAGACATCAAAGTATGAATGAATGTTCAGGCGTGGACGACATAATGGTCATATCAGAGCCACTGCTATTTCAACGCATGACATTGATGAAGACGTGCAAGAGGTTTAACAAGGAGAGGTAATCAGCGAATGTCCTTAGCTGTTTTAAATTGATAGTTACCCTGAGCTTTTGGTTATTTTTCAAGACGATGTTTTGATCTTCGAATTCCGAAAATCACACGGGGATAAGGCGTTTATTGACACGGACTTTTTGATTGCAAAGTAGTAGGACTTAGCGACTCGTTTGATTCCAATACCCGTCATTTCATGGAAAATCAAAGAAGTCGAGATGTCCATTCTATATTTACAGTCTCATTTCAACTGTTGGCTGGCGGTTGCTATAAGTGATTTACTTCTTTCGGCGTCTCTATGGTGTTACAGGAAAGTGCATTCTTTCACTCACTATCCTCAGAACTGATTAAAAAAAAAGTGCCGAGTGACGTCACGACGTGGTAAAAAAATATGACGTAAGCTTTCCCAGCGAAGTGTGTCGCTGATGTTCTTACCACATTTTAACGCCTTTTGGGGTCTATCATTTTATATATACTGAGATTTATACCGTGAAGTCATCGTTCGTGTCTCTGATTGGACGAGCGATGTATTTTCCCACTCGTTCGCTTCCAATCTGTGAAATGTGTCGCTCAGAGAGAGGAGATCTCAGTACTTTGAAAATGAAATGAAAACATCATACCATGAAAAGTGCCTCAACGATTTTTATTCACTCGTTGTGATGTCTCAAAAAGCACACTTGTTCGCTGCGCTCGTTTGTTGTTATATATATATATATATATATACATATATATATATATATATAGTCGTTAATGGAACTCTCAGGCCAACAAAGGTGCACCGCGCCAGGAGGATCAATAAAGATTCGCAGTCTAAACCTCACAGCCAACACGAACGTAGAAAGTTTAAAAATTAATTACGTAATCATCAGCACTTCGATCCTATTTAATGCTCTTTTTTATTTCAAAAATTGTAAATAACTGAAGAAGGTCTCTGACCGAAACGTTTTTTATTAAAATTTTTTATATTTTTTACGTCAGAAGTTGTCCATCCTCGCAATTTTTTAAACTTTACATATATATATATATATTTGAGAAGTAGTGTGGCACACGAGGACGGAGAACTTCGAGCGAAGGAAGACATACCTACCATTTATCGAGGTTTGGACTGTGAATCCTTTTGGATCCTTCTGGCGCGGCGACACTGTTGGCTCGAGGCCTTTTAACTTGTTATATATATATAGCTCTTTGGCATACAAAGCTTTGCTTTCATGTCCAAATTGAGCACTCTATCTAGGATGAGTCATTGCCGTTGCAATTGCGCATGCTCGCTGGTTTACTCTAGTTTGAGCACTCTGGCATGGCTTAGACGATACCACAAAGGTTGGGTCGTTTGGGGTGACCGTCTCGGTTCTCCCCCATCCTAGCATTAGCACTGCACTGATGAGGCCCAGAAGGCCGAAACAGTACTGTCTGCAGTTAGTTATATATATATATATATATATATATATATATATATATATATATAATCGCTTATATATATATATATCGCTTATATATATATATATAAGCGAAATAGGAAACGTAGGATCCATGACAGTGCTCGACAATGAAGGAGCGATTACATTAGCAAATGGACTAATCAAGTTACGCACATATGGATTTTAATACAGCCTGTTTCGTAGACCAACAAAAGTTGATCCACTCATCAGTTAAATTCCATACACACTGTGTATGTGTGTATGTGTGTATGGAGTTTAACTGATGAGTGGATCAACTTTTGTTGGTCTACGAGACAGGCTGTATTAAAATCCATTTGTGCGTAACTTGAGTAGTCCATTTGCTACTATATATATATATATTTATTAAAAACTGAATCATTGGATAATGCAATTCAAGACTTTTTATTGGCTTAGCCATTATGGTATATGAGCCAATATACCATAATCTACAAATATGGTGGCGTGCGCGTCGGGTTAAAATTAAAAGGGAGCTAAAAGGTTTAAGATTTGGTAAGATTTGTCTAATATCTTGGGGGCGTTTTTAATAAAACAATTATTCCACTCGCGCTTGTTGGATATGAGATGATTATAGCCAATTCGGCGCTACGCACCTCGTTGGCTATCTATGATCTCATATCCAACGCGCGCTCGTGGAATAATTGTTAAATATATATATATAGCAAGTCGTTAGTGGAACTCTCAGGCCAAAAAAGGTGCACCGTGCCAGGAGGATCAAAAAAGATTCGCAGTCCAAACCTCACAGCAAACACGAACGTAGAAAGTTTAAAAATTGCGAGGATGGACGACTTCTGACGTCAAAAATATAAAAAATTTTAATAAAATTTATGAAGCACTCATCAGGCAAATCTGCCTGATGAGTGCTTAACGCACGAAACTCAGAGTTGCAGCGAATCATGTGTGTTTCCTTCTAGTCACTTAACGTTATATACCGCTCTACACAAATGTGTATCGAGCCCTTTTTAACAGTGCTGGCTACAATTCACAATTAGTATATATAGATATTACAACAAATGAGTTAAAATCGTTCGCACGCACTTTCCATGGAATAATCTTTATTTGATGCACATACCCGTGCACGGCAGCATGAAATTTATGTTTTATTTGATAAAGAAGCAAAATCTTGGTGATGGTGACGTAATCTATGAGTCTGTCTTCTAGACCAATAAAAATGCGCGTGTAATTTAGCTTATCGTATCATTTAAAATGCCAAATCGGGTGCGTAAGTTTTCTTCAAGTTACTATTCAATTGAAAGACGATGAAATCATTTGAATTGCATACAAAAGAGTGATTTCAACATTCCTCAGCCTTTTTTACACCATCTTTAACCCACCTTTACTAAATATTTCCCCTGTGTATTGTCACGTATCAGTAACGGTATTTACCATAATATCTTCTTTGCAGAAGAGTGATTTCTGAGAGTCAGCTTTAAGCGGAACGGAAGAGGGGCCTGTCTTGTGATATCAGTTAATGATCGAATACTCATCTCACCAGCGGAAATCAGGAAGATTATAAAAGTACTTTAAATCCGCAGAAGACAGAGGACGCTTTAAATGCCGAAAACAACGAGAAAGATTTTGTTTTTCTAATATTTATCATTATTAAAATGTATTACTGACAGTTTGCGCCGTTTTTGTCCTTTATTTTTCGCTGCGCAGCAAAAGTGAAAGAAGTTCGGAAATTCCAGACTAGATTTCCCGAAAATGCTCGCCGAGAAGGAGAAGTTCCCATTTTCTGGCTTCTAGAAATAGGATTTTTATTTAGAAATTTAATAAAAATCTTATTCTGATGAGAACGAAAACCACTTGCAAGTGAAAGTGCACTTAGGAGTTAAAGCAATTCCGCGTTTGCTGTCAGTTTTGCCAAGTTTCAAGCACTTTCTGTAAATTTCAGTTGATGAGGACTCCGTGAAAGCTTTAATTTTAAAAAGCAAAGGCACTAGAAACAATTGTGATTAAGAAGAAAATAGCGCAAATGGCGTTTGAAACAGAATAGCGGTCAGAGAATACATACATACATACATACATACATACATAAGCTTTATTTATCCTCGGATTTCAGTGTAGCTTACAAGCTAGTATCTCCGATCCTAATTGCTAATTTTAAAAGTTACCGCAAGAACAAAGCTAAAAAGATAAAAAAATAATTCATAATATAATAATATAATAATAAAATAATCATTAATATAATAATATAATGTAATATTAATGTAATATTAACAGAAACGGTTCATTAACAGTTTGCGCTTAAATTCACTATAATCTACAGTCTTTCTAAAGTGGTCAGGGAGGGAGTTCCAGTACTTAACAGTTGAATAGCTAAAAGAATTTAGACCATATGTGGTTGTAAACGGCCTAGGAAGTGATAAAATATTGGTGCCCCTTAGGGAGTAAGCAGTAGATCTTAGCTTCATCAGTTGTTTCAAATAGCACGGATATTTATCAAGATGGAGACAGTTGAATATGCAAATCATCATATTTTGTATCCTCCCGTTGGCTAAACCGCACACACCTGCCTTGTCTAAAAGATCATCATAGTTCGAGTCCCAGTCCTTTAAAACAAATCTTAAAATACGTCTCTTTAAGGTGTCCAGTTTAACAGAGTCCTCTGAGTTACAAAAATGCCATATCATTGAAAAGTAGTGAAAATGGGGTAACATAAACGTTTTATAAAGGCGAAGCATAATTTCGGTAGAAATAAGTTTGCCAAATCTTTTGAAGACACTGAATTGATAATTTATTTTTTTACATACAAAGGATATGTGTTCCTTGAAATTAAGTTCATGATCAAGAATTATTCCAAAAAGTTCCAGGCATCTTGTGGTTGAGAAGGAGAAAGGATAATCGGTTTTGCCAAAAACCATCCCTTGGTGTTTAGCGGGGTTGGCTTTCATCCCATTGTCTTCGAACCATTTGTTTGCTATTTGTACATCATGATTGATCCGCTGTTCCAAGGCTACTGGGTCTACGTCAGATGTGTGCAGTTGGCAGTCATCAGCATAAGTGTTTAGTTTTACAGACTTAATGTGAAAGATGAGGTCACTGAGGAACATGTTGAAAAACATGGGTCCCAGGACGCTGCCTTGAGGCACGCCACGCTTCACGCTCATCCAATCCGAATAAGTATCACTAATTTTCACTCGCTGCATTCTATCCGTCAAGTAGTCACCGATAAGGGCACAGCTGGATTCATGCAAACCATACGCTTTCAGTTTCGCTAGCAGCAAAGCATTAGGTACGGTGTCGAAAGCTTTTGACAAATCCATTGATATAATCGCCACGATCTCTCTATTATCTAGACTACGCCTCCAGTCCTCAGTCAGCCTAAGCAAAGATGTCTCACAGCTATGGTGCCTTCTGTACGCAGATACGTATTCAGACAATATGTTTTGGTAAAAATCGCCCATTTGAGCTGAAAGCAGCCTCTCCAAAACATTATTGAGCGCAGGTAGAACGGCCACTGGTCGATAATTGCTTTTGTTCAGTTCATCGTCCTTTTTAAATAAAGGAGTAACTTGACCTAGTTTCCAGCGCGACGGATACTGTCCTGTCCTGATCGAGTGATTCATTATTGCAGCAATAGGACCAGCAATCGCGTTGGCAGACTCTTTTACCAGTCGCGGTGGTATTCTGTCATGACCACCGGTTTTGCGGGAGTTGATTTTGAGTAACAAGGCTTCCACTTGGGTTTTATTAGTATATTGAAAAGCAAATTTGTTTCTCACAGCGAGCTGTTCATTGTTGTTGAAAATCGCCTGAATGCTAGGATGCGCATCCAACTCTTTTCCATATCTCTGTTCAGTAATCTCTGGCATGCCGTCCACAATGTTGACAAAATAACTATTAAAAAGCTCCGCCATTTGTCTTTTGTCTGTTATCACGACATTATACAGCTCGGTATTGTTGTCTTTCGAGTTTGCTTCTTTCGCGCGGATCCTATAACGGACTTGTGCAATTTTGTTAGTCTTCTTAAGAATTTACAAGCATCCGAACAAGCATCCTAATTGGTCTATAGGCCGTCAAAGCGCTGATATAGAAAGGCGTCAGTGAGAGAGTGCAACCGTTTTCTTTTGGCATTTCTTACTGCCATTTGTTTTAATTCGGTACTTTAAATGGAAGGCTATTTGCATGTTTCTCAAATCGCAGCTAAATAAAATCGTAAGATTAAAATGATCTTTATCTTGGTAACGAGGATTCATGCGTCATGTTATGCGTCACGAAATTGTCTCGTATCGCTTGATTCCAAATGGCCACTTGTGTTCGTTTCGTTCCGTGCGCTCACGTCAGCATTTTGTACGGATTTTCTTTCCTTTTCTTGTACATCTTTACGGAAATTGGATAAGTTTCTTTTGAAGCGAGACTCTAACACCACGCACTTTAAATGGCAGCTTTTTTTGCAGGTGAATGAAATCACCTTCACAAGCTATTTGAGTTCGTGACTAGAGTCCTCTTTTGAAGAGAGGGAAGTCCCTTATGAAATGGGGAAACCCTTTAAAGTAAGGGGATTCCCCTAAACAAATGCCAAGAGCCTTGCTATTCTTTGCAAAGGCATCCACGAAAGAGAAAGAGAATTTGTAGAATAACAAACGGTAAAAGTGCAAATCTTGGAAAGGTCTAATAGAGAAAGCTATATGGAGGAAATTAAATCACTAGGCACCTCTGTCTGTAAGAAGAAACTTGCACTTGGAAACTTTTCACATGTTAGATTTAATGACTTTCGTCAACATTCTCTTCGAGATCTGTAAGGTACTGAAAAGTATATGAAGCTAGGGAAAAACCCCAATTATGCTCTGTGGGAAAGCCCCTTTAATCATTATGGCTCATCTATAATTTCCGGTCCAAAATCAAATATAGTGCAGAACACGCAGAAGCGATTAGAGTTTTTCTAAGATATAATAGTGTTAATAATTAAATTTCTGATCAATACCACGTCAGTTGCATGCAGAGATCGTGTTTCCGAAGAGGTAATTAGATCAATTATTTTTTTTATCTCACCTCAGTTTTGACCTGCATAAATTTGTGTCAAAGTCGACCACATCTTCCTGTCGAAACTGAAACTGCTGAACAGAAATTTTCAATTGCAGCAATTTATTGTCTTTGTTGTTTTTTTCATCATGTACAGAAATATGTGAAACGAATAAACCATTAAGCTCCTTGTCTTTAAGTTATACACGTTCATATAAATATCTGATTTCTAATCATTAAAATCGTGACGATTTTGCAGTTTACGTAATGAGAACTATTCACCAAATAAGGATTGTTAAGTTTATTGCTTCTGAGCCTTAGTCATTGAGAGCCTGGAAAGTTTGCCGCACAAGTAAAGGGATGCTGCAGCAACTGAGCTTTAAAAAAAACGGCGGATGAACAATTGGAAACTTGTCAAATGAGGAAGAACAAAAACTGTTTAAACAACTCGAGACCTGACACTGTATTGATAAATTGATAAACTCAATCAGTCTAGATTCGTTTTAATCATTGTAAATTAATTAATAAACTAGCAAGGGACAAAAATTAAATGTGAAGACGTTATAGTGACTTTGAGCAGCATGCATCAATTCTAATATACTTTTAATCTGTTGTCCCGTAATTAACATATCTGACTAGTCTCCTTTAAAACCCCTATCAGCATTTCTCAAAGCTATTTTTATAATTTTTAGATTAGTTACGATCCAATGGTCCATGTAGTCATCATTTGATGTTATAGCTTCCAAGCACCCAGGAAATAATATTCATTTAGCTTAAATATGTCTTGGAAGTCTGAGCACAAAGCTCCAATTAGTGCTGGCTAAAATCCTCCTAAGCTCTACATTATAGACTTTGACAAGCTATTTTTAAAAATTCTAGATCATCAACTGTCCACTGGTCCATATAATCTACGCATGACGTCATAGCTTCAAGTGGTGAGGAAATAACTTTCATCTAAGCTTCAAATGCCTTAATTGCACAAAATTAAAGCACACAATTCCACTTTGAACATTTCATGGCAACTGGCGGTCGCCTTGCTAAGAAACAGCCTGTGTTTATCAGTCTCATTTGTTATCTGAAGATTTTGCGTCAGAGGTTCGTGCACAGAAGCTAATTTTGCCAAAGTAATATAAATTCGGCAAAAAGGAAAATAGTGCACAACACTGCGCGGAAGTCTCGATACAGGAAAGAGTGCGTAAATCGTACATTTTCTGTCCAGATAAAGACGATTCACCCTTCAGACAGGTAAACAAAAGGGCCAATTAAACTGCTCTGCGCTTATTTACGTAGAAACTTTCATACGTCTTTTGCTGTCTTGTAAATTGATTTTGGTTTGTCTGACAATCGATGCTGTTCGATCACTAGACTCAATCACCAGATACAAGACCCATGGATAACATCACTAAATCCTCAGATATGGGTAAGTACTTCAAGACGGAATTTCTAGAGTTTTTATTAAAGCCGAGTTCCGATATTGTTTAATTTCCGTGTGAATGCATTTCTTACACTGAAATTGCGTGCCAGCATTGGCGTTGAGAGTTTAAGTTTTTCTCAAATGTATGCACTCCGTAGTTTGAAAAGATTATCAATTGTTAGGATATCCAATAAATTATAATAAGGCGTAGCATTCTCTCTACTGTGTGCAAAAAAAATTGAACGAATGCATTTATTTTGCTTAGTTCTGATTTTATTTAGTCTAGTTTTGCAAGCACTTCCCCAACTAGTGATAGCATAGGTCAAATAGGGATAGATGAAAGAGTAATACAATTGTTTCAGAGTATGCAGATTTACATAGTGTCTCAATTTAGTAATAATTCCGATATTTTTTGCTAATTTATTGTTAATATGTTTAATCTGAGGTCCACAGTGTAAGTGTTGATCAACATAGACACCCAAGTATTTTATTTGGCTTTGGATCTTAATGTTATTTACATTTATACTTCCACTTAATCTTGAGGATGAGACTAGGATGTAATTTGTCTTTGAAAAGTTCATAGATAATTTGTTTGTAGCGCAGTACTTAGCTACTAACTTAAATTCTTCGTTCATGACAGACTAAAATATCTTAAACTCATATGACTAAAATATCTTAAACTCGGTGAACCAGCATTCCCTTTAATTTCAATTTGATCTCCCAGTTTCGTTTCCGCGTGTGCATATTTCAATCATCTGTTGATTGCGCATGACTCCGTTGCGAATCTACTTTGCCCCTTACTCTCAATTTCTACATAGTGTTACATAACATTCCGACAACTGTCGGGTAGAGGGAAAATTCCCGTCCAATGGAGGGATTAAATATGCATATCTTACAAGGCGTCTTAAGTACGGCTTAAGATGTAGTTCACAGCTGACAAAATTGGCAGTTTTTTACATCAATAACCTTTCACGCGCAAGACTTATCGTTTTATAAACATCCTCATTGGTTTTTGACCAAGAAGCCTTATTATTCCTGCAGCTTACGGCTAACTGTTACAATAATTGAATGGCCTCCATACTTGGATCATCAAAGGCAATCGTGGCTTAATAGACATTGCCAGCAATGTCATTATTCAAACCTGCCTAAAAATTAATAGAAGAGGAGTTTCATCCATTGTAACGTTGCTCTGGGTTAAGGTTGCTAGATGCCAATGCTAATATTGTGATTTTGTCTAGGGTTTTATTTTCCCGTTTGGACGACCACTACATGAGATAACTCATATCTTTTGGGTCTACAAAGTGATCGGGGGCTCGGCTTGTAACCAACAAGTCTGCGCAGAGATTTATTTCCTACAGTATGTACTTCTCTTTTATTGGCTAAACTAGCCAATCGGATTCGGTTTTAGTCTACCAAGATAACGGATACAAAACCTTCCCTTATACCCAAGAAACTTTACCTCACGCTCAATCAGTAACGCATGAAAAAGCTACTGACTCATTGGCAGCACTTCGTAGATCATCGAGAACATTTGTCTGTCTATCATGGTCACTTCTGCACGTTTTCTTCATCACTACTTTTCCGAGTAGTGGGTCTTTGCATGCGCTCTGTATAACTCTAAGTTATGGTATCTTTAGCAGTTTGTTCTAACAGCAAATGCAGCCGGAAACTTCGGATGACAGAGGACATCATGAATGATCACCTACTGCATCAACTGATTGGAAACAATTGGAGAGAATTGGCACGACAACTGAAGTTCACACAAGCTGTCATTGGCACCATCAAGAGTGACTGTGGCTCTTCTACTAATGAATGCTGCATCGCAGTCATAGTAAGGTGGATTAATCAGGAGGGAGAGGACGCTACTGTCGGAAGGCTTGCTGAAGCTCTAATAAAGATAGGGCTGAAGACCGTGGCGGAAAAACTTCTCAGTATGTAATGTTACTCCCTACTCAAAGCGATGGTTGACAAGCGATTGGGGTGAACTATATATATATATATCTTTCATTTTATAAGGCTAAAGTACAAACCTGTGCCTGTAAGATTTTTCCAATACACTGTTATTTTTCAGATTCCTTGTATTCACCGGTGAAGGAAGAACCAGGAGTAAACGCCTCTGATCAAGTAAATACTCAAAAATCGGCTTAAAATAATCTATGTTTGAAGATAAGGCCTGAGACCTCCTTATGAGTCGAGATAGATAGTTTAATCGATAGGAATAACTAAGTCTCAGCCAAAGGCTGAATTGAATAATTATTTACAACATAATTATGGTACAACCAAAACAAGGGCTATTTACAAAGGGTCTCCATATAAATAAAGCGCTCGGTATAAATTACTGGCTAAGAGCACTCACTGCACGCCGAAAAAACTGAATTACAACCGTAGCAAAATCATAGTAAATAAGAAGTAAATACCACATTTGATCGACTTAGTTCATATTTTCTCCGATGCAATTTTTTTGATTGCATTATATTTGCACGCAAAGTAAAGATGGTAAATACCGCATTTACTCAATGTTCACATACCATTGCAAATGTTAAGCAAAGCTGCACATTTGAGACGACTTTCCTGTTGCAGTAAAGGTGGGTTAAATCATTAAATTTGATGGAAGAAAATATGGATTTACATGTGTAGCAAATACTATCTTTAAACTGCTTTGATCGTATTTGTGCGTAAGTCAAACTTTGCCGTATTGCGGTTAACGAGACATTACTATTTATTCGATGTCTGTCCTGAACGTATCACCCAACTCTATGTTGAAAGGATACTAATTAAAAGCGTTTTCTCCTTAATTCTTTTCCACTGTTAGGGCTGAAACAGTGCTATTTCCAAAAACGTTTGAACTTTGTAAGGGTTTAGTCTGTAAGTCACTGCCTTAAGAAATTTTGACATTCTTGTTATCTTTTTTCAGATAGAAAATAGAATAAATGAAATGGAGAAAAACTGGGAACTCTTAAAAATAGAGGTACGAAATTCTTTCATTGATAAAATGCATTTCTCCTGATTCTTAGCGGAGATATCTATTACTAACTTGAAACGGATTTATATTTTTATCACTTAACAACGCCACCAGTTGCAAGACAGAATCCAGCAGCTAGAAAAGGAAAATGAGAGTATAACACAAAGGAATCTGGAACTGGAGGAGGAACTGGCCATAGTAAAACAAAAACTTCAAGACACTTCTAATGCTCAAGAGGTTGGCAATCATATATTCTGATCTGTTCTTGTTCATGTTCCCTTAAACCGTCGCGCGTAGCTCGAAGCTCATTAGCATAACACAAGTGCCCGCACCCCTTCCTTGCTAGGCACCCCAAAGTGGGAAGTAAATACCTACCACTCTCACCAACACTAAGATGAATAATTGTTTTAGTATATATCACACAGAAATCAAACAAATTAGTTTATTTCTATCGATATCAAACAAATCGAATTCTTGACGCGCGATTTTGTCTCTTTACCAGCCAATCAGTGCCCGCCAAAAGCATTATTTACCTGAATTGTTCTTACTAAGGACAAGGAGTAGTCACTTGTGGCGAACGGTGTGTCTTTTTAATAGTTTTACCCCAGTCAGCCGAATGGACAAGTTTTTACAGACGCTATTTATCACTTATGTCTCACATTCCTTCCTTTTTTAATGGAAAAGAGGGTTCTGTCAACTTTTGCAGGATTTGGAGTACAAATTTGATGTGTCACACCGAGAGAATGATTCAGAAGATACCAGAGCTGATGCTGAGCGTGAAGTTGATGAAAAGCTGAAAGACCTCAACGAACAGCTCTATATAAAAGTGACTTCTCCTTTGCAAGTGCCGGAAGTAAAGGAAGACAAGCTGAGAGTTTCTGTCACAATAGACCTTTTATTTAGAATCAGTGTAAGTCTGCAAGAGTTATACAGCTCTGTCCTCTCAATGGCAGCCGAGACTTGTAAATGCAGTGAGAAGGTGAAACAAGAATTTCATGATTTTGCGTATCACGGTATCAGAGCGGAGCATAACGATTTGGTGCACCGAGTTGAGGATTTGGCAACGGCACGAGAAAAAATGTCAGACGAGGAGAAAAAGGATTTCGGTAAACTCCAACAACTTCAGACCAACCGACAGAGAGAGGTCGATAAACTTGAAAATCTGTGGAGAGGTCTGTTCTCGCCGGTAAGAATACCTGCACGGATTCAGTGAAAAATATTCTTTTAAATCTATGTTGATACATGTGGAATTTTCAGGAAAGAAAAGAGATCCGAAGTGCTTTCAAAGAGATTCGAACAGACCCTTTGATCTGCACTATTTTGTTTCATGACTAAAGGACTTGCTTCGTATCGACACTAGAATCAAACGATATTTCAGTCTAATAATCCAATAGTTTCGTTTTAATTTTCCTAACAGACCAAAGCTGAATATGTTGGTAGAGAGCTTTGATCGAAAATTATCAACATCGGAGAGATACTAATAAATTGATAACAAAAACAAAACGAGCAAGAGATATCATCAAGGACATATATTAAGTTTTTCTTTCTTATGTCTTTATGCACTGCAGCCTGAAGGTCTTCCTCCATCTTGCCATTCTGCACCATGTCCGACTTGTCATTGTAATAAGGTAAATCTAAACTAATGAATAAGTTAATAAATTTGTTCCAAAAAAAGTAGAGGTTGAAATAAAGCTTTCGTAAGTTCAAATTTAGTTTCATGTATATTTCCATTCTTTCTTTGTTTGATCTGAAGACACTTCGATTCTGTTTTGTTTGATCCTTTTTTTTTCTGGTCTTCGTCGCACTAAAAACTTCTCCCGTGGCGGATGCAGGGTACGGGCTAGGGCATCCAGACCACCCACCTGACCTCTGGGTATTTTTATTACTTGTCCCAAGTCTGGTCCCACCAATCAAAAACTCACGGATCCACCCTAGTTAGCAAACATTTCTGTACGTTTGACAGCCCTGTAGGCGTGACCTCATTCATTCCTAACGGAATATTTTTCTACTCTGCTGCTGCTGCTGCATAGGACTTATTAAGACGAAAACGTACAGACCCAGGCGTCAAACCCAAACAGGTCAGGCCAGGCGAACACAACACCAGTCCAGTAACAGAAACAATGAGCGAGGATGAAAAGTTCGAAGTGTGTTTCACAAAGGTAGGTCCCGTAAGATTTTGAATTAGTATAGAAAATAGCCTGACTTGTAGTGGTATTTGACAATAATACTGCCAGTGTTATTTCAAAATTGTCCAAGATACCACGAGCCGCGAAGCAATGAGTGGTATTTGGGAGATTTTGAGATATTACGAGAGGGTATTATTGACCACGTAGAGGTCATGCTATTACTTGTTTGTAGTAGAAGCCGAGTAATTTTCGATAGCGCACAAGTGAACTTTTTTTCGTTTTGGTTGAAAAAAGAAATACAGACGTCGACACAGACGTCTGCGTTCGTAACAATCTTTCCTCCCCTTTGTTGCCTCAACCTCACCGTGTTGTCATGGTAACCTTTTTATAACATCCATTTTGCTTTTATATCACTATTAGACTATTTCTCGGCTTATGCTATAAGTGCGCAACTTGGGGTGATGATAATCGATCACATCCGAGAGTCTTGTAAATAAGAAATAGTAAAGAAAAAAACCCAAATAAGCTGAACGCCATTCATTCTCTTCCAGTATTAGTCCCGTTTACTGACCCAATATGCCATGTAAATGATTCTTCTCTTGCAGTTCAATTGCAAAAAGACCACGATGAAGACTATTTTCAAAAAAAGGGAAAGCAAAGAAAAGACGTGTTGTCATATATCCTATTCTTCTAAAAGTCACAGGGATTCTTGAAAGGCTTTTCCGGGAAGATAGTTAAAGCTCAGTTACCACTAGATGACTAGTTGACAAAAATCTAGCAAACACACAAAGTCAACAAAGATCTACCAAGAGACACAAAGTCAACGAAGATTTAACAAACGCACAGAGTCAGCGAAGACTAAGCAATTGTTCGAAGTCGCATTGTAGCAGTTAGCTGGTTAGTCGTACTTCGATTCGAATGCAGTTGAGATGCCAGCGGCCGATATGAAGTTGACGATGACAAGGTCTCAATACGTAGAACTTAGCATTATAATGAATCTGCCATCCTCGAGGAAGACGTCTCTAAGCACACCCACCGTGCATGATGCACCTAAAAAGCATTGAAAGCATTTGGAATTATTTAGAAAGTATAATACAAATTCCTGTTTTCTTAGCATCATACCACCTTAAGAAAGTGGTTGGAAGTCTAGAGCTAAATTTCTTTTTCTCTCATACCGTGTAACTTTGCTGCGATTTCAGCGCGATCTAAGAGTAATTTGTCACTGCGATATCTCTGGAGTTGCTCACTGACAGCTAGGTGCTTAAAAACTTGATTCAATTTCGCTGCGATTATATTTTCTGATTCAAATGTGACAATTATAAATACACGGCACTCTTTAAGAGTTTTGCCACGCAGGATCACAATTTGCTTTGCCAGTCATAGCTAAAACTGACCATGGTGATAGCGATACACAAGCTTGTTAGAGAGAATGCACGGATTCATCAGTATCAAAGCACGCCAGCGATTTCTTAAGTTTCTTTATTCGCAGCTTACCCAGGGTAATTAAAAAGAGTAAGCTCCTGAACCGCGGCCAGATAGTAGCAATAATTCGCGGCGAAAATCGCAGCTGTAACGGCGTACATGTGTAACTTTGAAGCTGCACTTATAGCACCGGCTCAAAAGTTTTTTTTATTGCGCAATTTTTTTCTTACAGTAGTACAAGCGTAAGTTGGGAGCATTTGCTTAATTCACGTATTTATGATCGAGAGGGGACTGACCTGGAGAAACATACGTTATCTTCTACATGCGCATAGAGCGCAAAGCCACCATTGCGCTGATATTAGTTTATCCTTTGCAAAATTTTTTGTTACATGGTTGTTTCCGCTGATAAGAACACATGACTTCAAGTGACTACCAAAGCTTTTCAGTACAGATTGAGTTTACTTGTATGCGATAAATAATTACAGAAACACTTCACTGGTTGTCGATCCTTATATGGTCAAGACATCAGCAGCCACTTCATGGCTGTGTTGAGTCTGGAGATCACTCAGCTTCTTCTTAAGCACAGGCAGCCCACTCATTACAATAGTCTTTGCCATAGGACTATCGTAATTGTTTTTTCAATTTTTGGAACTAGATTCTAATACCCCGAACAACGATTTGCTTTTATTGCTATTTTAAAGGGCTTGAAGGAGAATTATTTCTTCGCAGATGGACCGGTTCATCTTAGTAAGCTATTTAACTCAACGCAACGATTTGCTTTTGTCTCTATTTTAAAGGGCTTGAAGGAGAATGATTTCTTCGCAAATAGATTGGTTCATCTTAGTAAGCTATTTAACTGAGTCTTCGAAATCCTAAAATAAAGAGAGGTATTTCCCCTTAAAGTAAGGGGGGATTCTTGCCTTTGCGGAGGCTTTTACGAGAAAGAAAGTTAAAGTGAAGTTGAAGATTAATCAACGGTAACTGTGCAAATCTTAGCAAAGTCCAATGGAGAAACCTCTCCGGATAAAATTAGATAACCAGGCACTTCTGTATTAATCTGAAAGGAAGGCATTCACGGGTTGAATTATTTAATCATTAGCTATCCAAAAATAGGTGTCATTTCGTCACTAGAAGTTTCCATGGCAACGTTTTCAAAGGATTATTCAGACGCATTTTTTAGCTTCTGGCTCAAATAATTTGAAAACTAACCCGGTGACCCCGTGATTTTTCTCAGTGATTGCCTTCAGCACTTGAAAAGGAAAATACACAAAGATTTGAAAAAAATCCTATGGAGCAGAGTCTCAGAAAATCTAGAAAAAGGCAATTTTCACGCATCGCAAATAGGCCTTTATAGATTATGCTAGTAAAAGTAGCATATTATGCTAGTAGCATTGCTTTCTTTTCGGCGAAATTATGCTAAAACTATGCTCTTTTTTCCAAATTATGCCTTTTTTTTAAAATTATGCTCTTTGAAAAAATTGCAAATAAGTCCAAAAAGTACATTCTTAAGTTAGAAGCCGTTGGTCTACAATAAAGAAACGCAACAAATCCACAATGAAATTCAAATAAACATGTGGTTCATGTGAACATGCACACCAACATGACCTACAATGTGACTTCCGGTTCTGGTGCACCCCAGACCCGGGCTCAGACCATTTCAGACGCCGCTCAGTGATTCACATTGAACTACAAATGCTACTACTTAAACTAAAACGTAAAACATTGAATAACATCACCAAGTGCTTGGGAGTAGAGATGAATAATGATCAAATTGCAGCATCCGTCAAAAATGATCCGATAATTATCAAAACATGCGAAACATGCTAGCATTGCTACTTGGCAGAAATTATGCCAGTTTGCTCAAATTATGCCCAAAATTATTCTAGCATAATCTATAAAGGCCTAATCGCAAATGTCCTTCTGTAGAATTTTCTATTTTTTTTTTTCTGACGATTTCTTTCAACGTTATTATCATACTGGAACAATAAAAAGAAGGGGGTCACCGGACTTTTTTTCATGAGTTTAGCAATTCCCACGCGCGTTCTCGCGCATTTAAAAATCCGGATTCTATAAGATCGACATTTGCTCATAATCTGTTGTAGCTACCGCTGACTATCGCGTGTGTTCGCGCGAGCACCTACGATCTCATGTTTACAGACGTTTGCTGCTCAGAAAATCAATCAATGGTCGTCAAAGACAGCCTCCCGGGCTCATCTTAAAGGACCTACTCAGAACTTCTGGCTATATTATATTATTTTCCTTGAAGTTTCCCAGTCTTCTTCCACTTCAGGCAGATTATCCTTCTCTTGAGTTCTCCTTTTTTCGCCGTTGCGCAAGATTTCAAATCGGTTGGATATTTCGTTTAGATATGAAGCAACCTTTATGTCTCCGAGAATCGTCTTCTTTATCTTCGTTTCTGTCTCCTGCATACGCAGTGGCCGTTCAACACATTATATACACGCTGTTAGGTAAACTTCTTACAAAAGTAGAATAAAGCCTCACGCCGCCATCTTTGTTTTGAATTTTCGTCTTTTAAGCGTCACCTGCGAATTGATCATGACGCAAGTCACCCACGAATAGATGCGAGTCACGCACGATTAGATACGAGTCATCACCCCATCAGTAATCGCTGTGCCAACGTATAAATTTGAACGGACCGTACCTGACTCAATTTGATTATTCTTCATCGATTAATTAACTGGCGTGGGACAAAAATCAACTGCGATTGCGTTAGATTGGCTCCAAGCAGCAGGCATCAATTCCATATATATTTAATTCGTTTACCGACCATCGGAAAGTGCGCGGGCGCCTTTCGTAGCCGCCCTCGAGGTTCGCGTGGACTCTTAGCTATCTCAAAATTTGGGCTGGGTGATTATGAGTAAAAACTAAATACAGTTGTGAGATTTCACTTGGTCTCAAAAGCTGGTGAAGGTATACGGGATTTCTTGACTATGAGATTGCTCCCAGCGTGTGCTTTGATTTCCTTCTAATTTCAACCATCTTCAAAAGAAGTCAAAGAAATATGCTAACTTGACAAACACGCGCCGTTCTAGCCTTTAAAATGACATATACGAGTTTTTTACAGAAGTCTAACGACATTGACACTTCTAAATAATTTAGAAAACCCCTTGATTATTAACGGTTCACTGACCCGCTGTCACATGACGGCCGGCTTAGCTTGACAAAATCCGAGGGGGAAATAGTTTCTAGTTAGCTCCAGTTGGGTCTAGATTGTGTACCTTGCGATTCTCCAGTTTTCCTTGAAGAGGCGATTTACCTTCCAAACAAGTAAACAAAACGGCCGTCCGAAAGATGTGCAACTCCTGAGTTAAAATGAAAATTTTCAGACGAGCTCTTGCCTAAGATATTAAAATTGTTTTGTCCGAGAGACAATATTGTTTGATTCCTAGGAAACTGATTACTTTGACACGCTATCTTAAAGGGTACAAGACACATGGAAAATATCATTAAACCCTCAGAAATGGGTAAGTACATCATAACGGAATTTAGTTAGGGTCTATCTTAGCTAAGTTCCAATATTGCCGCAGTAATTTCCGGTTTGATAATTTCTCTTCGTGAAATTACATACTAGCAGTGATATTGAAAAATTTGGTTATTTTTTTTTTTTGTAATTATGTGCACTGTAGGGATAAAAATATGTATGAGGTATTTAATGTTCAGTTCATTTATTTTTCTTTCGAATCAATCTTGTTTTTATCATATTTCTTCAATGCTTCCGTGTGCGTGTGTAAAAACCTTGTTGTTGCTCAGTCTACTTTGCTCCCTTGCCCTTGACTTCCGCATAAAAAAAAACGGCAAAGAGAAAATTCCCTTCAAAGGCTACTTAACCGGCATACCGCACATATTCGGAAAGAAAACTTCCTGCTCATCATGTAAGGTCTCTTAGCCGATATAATTAATCAACATGCAGTCCACTGACAACAAAATTGACAGTTTTCTACGTTGTGAATCTTTAACGCGCGCGGCATATCGTATCCTCAAATTGCTCCCGCCTCCATATTTGGTCCGTCAAAGACAATTGTAGCTTAAAAACGCATTACCAACAGTATCATCTGCTTAAGAATTGGCAGACGAGTGGTGTTATCTATTCTGAGGCTGCTCTGCAGCGACAAAAACAACTTTTTCAGGGAGGAGGATGCTAAACAAAGCGTCGCCAACGTCTTTACGGTTCATCTGACTAACGAGTAAACTAGATACCTCACTTCTTTTTGTTCAGCAGAAGTGATTAGGGGCTCTGCTCTCAACTAACTTGTCAGAGTTTGCGAAAAGTGGACTTATTTCCTTTTATATCTGTCTCAATTTCGATCAAACTAGCCAATCAGATGTCTGAAAGGATTCGGTCTTCGTCTACCAAGATGACGCAAACAAAAGCTTTGCAAGTGCCCGACCAACTTTACCTCACGCTCGGTCAATAATACCTGAATAAACTACTGGCGTACTAGCAGCAGATCATCGATCATCAAAAACATCTTTGTATTCGATTTTTAGTTACACAAGGACAATTTTATCGCTTCCATACTTTTTCACCATAACCAATTTGCTGAACAAAACCTGTTAGCGCGTATTAATATGTACTCTGTGTAACTCTAAGCTATGGTACTTTTAGCAGATTGTTCTAGCATTAAGTGCAGCCGGAAACTGATGAGCGAGCGCATTATGCACGAACATCAATTGCCTGATGAGGTTGGGGAGAGGTGGAAAAACCTGGCGCGACAGCTAAATTTCAAAGAAGCTTTTATTGGCACGACTAAGAATGACAAGGGCGACACCAAGGAATGCTGCATCGCAGTCATTGTAGCCTGGATCAATCAGGAGGGAAAGGACGCTACTGTTGAAAGGCTCGCTAATGCTCTAACCAGTATAGGGCTTAAGAAAGTGGCTGAAATACTTCAGGGTACGTAATGCTACTCCAGTACTCGCTAGTTGACTTGTAAATAGGGATGATCTCGTTTTACGTTCTAAACATTAGTAATTTATTCGTAATAATATATTAGACTCATTTCTAAGTCGAACGAAGACAAACGAACGAAATACGCTAAACAAAACCTCTTAGCACACATTGACATGCTCTCTGTGTAACCTTAAGCCTATGGTACCTTTTAGCAGGGGATTAGGGAAGATTCCCTCTAACGTGTTAAATTTTTGAAAGTTATTTTTAATGCAGTGCTTCACCCTTTTCTAAGTTTTACGAAGGGTGACTGTCTTATGTCTTTTATCTTATAAAATAAAAGTGTAGGTAATGTAAGATACTCTCCATACAACTTTATTTCAAGGTCTCTTGTTATCAGAAGAGGATGACGGAACAGGAACAAACGACTCAAAGCAGGTAAATAATCAAACTTCCAGCAGCACAAGTGTTATAGGATAAGGTCTTACATCTCTCTAAGAATCTTTCTTGCATGAATGGATGACTACGAATTTAGGTCCAAAGGACTTTTAGCAAAAGGGGCTTAACCATTCGTAAAAGGGATTTCTTCGATTTTGTCCATTGTAAGAGCTGAAACCATGGCTCCTTCTAAAAAAAGATGAACTCTGCAAGAGGTAAGCCCATAGAGGAGTCATCGGCTGGTGAAATATTCAAAGTTTTATTTGTTATCTTATTTCAGATGGAGAACAGAATGAATAAAATAGAGAAAAATTACGATCAATTAAGAAGAGAGGTGAGGAATTCTATGAAAAAAATTAGTTATTCCTTAATGGCAGAAATGGTCATTACTAACACGAAAAGCATTTGTATACACAAATGAATAGTGCCACCAATTGGAAGTGATAAAGCAGGAGCTACAAAAGCAAAAGAAACCGAAGGAAAAGGAAATACCAAACGACGGATACTTTAATTATCTGGTACTTGAGTTTCATGGAAACAAAAAAGAAATGAACATTTTACTTTGTACTGTTTGATGAAACAGAGCCGGGAATTACACGGATTAATTCAAGAATTGAGAAAAGAACTGTCCATACTAAAGCAGGAACGTCAAGACACATCTCAAGAGGTTGGTTACCGCATTTTATGCTCTAATTTTATGCTCTTCGCGAATACTCATTACTTAATTAATACGCTCCAGGTACTAAGGAAAAAATATAGTTATCTGTGGCGAGCAATGCGTCTTCTTAAAAGTTCTTGCACGACCTAACAAATTCATTTTTACCGACATTAATACCACTATTTAATACTTTTCACTCACTTTTCTTCTTTTTCTCGTGATAAAAAGGAAGTTTTGGTGTACTTTTGCAGAATTTTGCCGAGAACTTCGATAATTCACTCCGAGAGGTTGATTTAGAAGATACCAGAAATAATCTCGCACCAAATCGGGCTAATACAGGGGTTGAAATCGACGCGGCAAAGGTGAAACACTTCAACAGGCTGCTTTGTAGTAAAGTTACGTCTGTGTTGGAAGAGCAAGAAACAAGAGACAAACTGATTGTTTTAACAAGACTCAGTGTAAGTCTACAAGAGTTGTATAACTCTGTTCTCTCCATCGCGGCTGATACTTGCAAATGCACCAATGAGGAGGTGAAAGGAGAGTTTTACGACTTTGCATATCACGGTCTCCGAGCGGAACACAACGATCTGGTGCATCGAGTTGAAGATTTGGCAGCGGCATCAGAAAAAATGAACGACAAAGAGAAAGAGGAGTTTGGCAAACTCCAAAAACTTCAAAACAACCGACAGAGAAAGGTCGATAGGGTAGAAAGTCTGTGCAGAGGTCATTTCTCAAGGGTAAGGATACTCGTTATTACTCATGTGCACTAAATGCATGAGTGGTAAAATGCCTTCCATTTCTTCTTATTTTTGGTATCACATTTTTGTATGCAAATTTGTACACGGATATATTAAGCACTGTGTTGATTGTCGATTTTGGTGGGGAAAGGGAGCGGGGGGGGGGGGGGGAATTACTTGAAATATTCTGTGGCGGCAAAAAATGTGCTAAGGTGTTGAGAAAATGCATGGAAAGAGCAATATAGTCTTAGAGAAACAACCCTAACCCTAACCTGAGATTACCCTGAGCAGAACTGAACCTTCATTAATATAAGCAAATATGAGCATTTCTAAGAATTACTAATAACGCCAACTGCGCGTACAACGAGGGTAAATGGGGAATAGTTTACAAAATACAGGCAAGTCGTTGACATGCATTACGTTTATTTGGTAGTCAAGAAATTTCGAGGATGCTTCGAGGGGAAATTCTGGTGCTCGATCGCCATTTTGTTTTATTTAGAGGCGGTATATTTGCTAGTATTAAAAAGGTTGGTTCGCGTATATGAAATGTTGGGGATGAATCGCCTGTAGCTTACACAGATCTACTTTTATCGCCTAAATTGCAATCTTAAGTTGATTCGACTCGCAAATGACGTAGAGGCAAACCAGGATCCCGCTGGTGTTTATGATATTGATGCCATTAAAACATTTGCGTACCTTGTGCACAACATAGTGCTATTTTAAGCAGTTGGAAACAAAACCCAAGAAAAATCATAAGAAAGCACAAATTAGAGCCAACTAAAAACCTGCTGTATTTAAAAGCTTCACCATCACTTCAATATAATGCTTTCCACCGACATCGAAAGAAATCCACATCTAGGAATTCTTGATCTAACTAAAACTATTGCTGCACCCTACAGTGAATGTAATGTTGAGGTATTGGAATAACAAATGCAGGCACACAATTTGTGGCAAAGTCAGTTTCGATCAGCACTTGTTTTTAACTTCAGAAATTCAACAACCTCTTCAGCTAAAGTGGTTCAAATTTTGAACATTGGGAACAATATGTATTCTGCATTGTCGCAATCAGCCAAACAGAGACTCCTGTTGCTGACAGTTTTGCCTGTTATGGTTGATTTGGTTTCAAACTTGACATAAACTAACAATTGACTTACAGCGAAAGCTATAGTGGTTTGCAAATTGGGTTGCACCTCTTGTAATTGCAGATTTTCTCTATGTTACATCACTGTCAGATGTTTTTAAGTCCTTGGTCCTTGATAATTATCATGCATTTATTTTAACAGTTGACATAACACAATAGCAATATACTGTTTGCCTAATGTTGGATCAAAAGTTTTTGATCTACACAGCAGAGATTAATTGGGTATTGGACACAGTTTTCAAACTGCATTTCCGACTATGTGCATATTGCGTACTTATTTTATACAAGGTGGAACCTCCAGCGCATAATTCTAAGCTACCTTGAGCTTCTTGTTCATTGAAAAACTGGGCTTTTGAATCTTTTTTGATAAATCTGGAAGCGTTCAGTAGAAAAAAAAAAGGAAGAAATCCTAAGTGCTTTTAAAAGATTCGAACCCAAGACCATAAGTTCTGGACGACTTTGTTTCATGACGAAAGGATCTGTTTGATTTGTTTGGTACAAGAAACTATAATCTCTTGTTGGTTATAAACAACAGAATCTAACGGTATTTAATTGTATTGATTCCAAAGCTTCATGTTTGTTTTTGAAAAGATCAAAGAGCAGATTGTACAAAAATAATCTCAAATCGGAAACAGACTAACAAATTCATAACTCAAAAACAAGAAACAAAAAAAAAAAGTTTTTTCAACGATAGGATCGCATATTACCAATAAAGTTTAAATATTTCAATTTCTCATGTCTTGAGAAAAGAAAAAAACTGTTTTCTAAATGAAGTGGAGGCGCTGTGGCCTCAGGGTTGGTGCGCTCGACTCCGGGTCGAGTGGTCTGGGTTCGAGCCCTGGCCGGAGACATTGTGTTGTATTCTTCGGCAAGACACTTTACTTTCACCGTGCCTCTCTTCACCCAGGTGTTTAAATGGGTACCGGCAAATTTAATGCTGGGGGGTAACCCTGCGATGGACTAGCATCCCATCTGGGGGGGAGTAGAAATTCTCCTAGTCGCTTCGTGCTATGTAAACCGGAGTTAAGCACCGGCCACTGGTGTGTCACTGGCTCGTAAACAGACTTTCTAAATTCAAGTTTGGACTCACCTACCAAACATTCACGGATCCCGCACGGCTCGTTAGAAAGCAGTTCTTGACGTATGGCTACGTAAGACATTAGCTTATTCTTTCCTAACATAATATTGTTTCACTCTGCTGCATAGAACTTGAGACGACAATGTAGACACTCAGGCACCAAACCCAAGCAGGCCATGCCAGCTGAACAGAACACCTGTCCAGTAACAGAAACTATGAGAGAGGATAAAAAGTTCGGGACGTATTTTACTAATGTAGGTCCCGTAAGATGTTAAATAAATTCTCTAATGTCCCTAGGAAATTACCTGTAACAGATCGTTTTATATCCGATTTACTCTGACTCACTTTGTAATTGAGAAACTGTGAAACATTCCGGCAAAAGACTTTCCCCTTTGTCTGTCTGTTTGTTGGTTTTCGAGTGAGAAAGACTGAGGCCTAAGAAACGTCAATGAAATGGCAATTCTATCTAGTAATAGAGTAACAAATAGTAGGGAAAAAACCGAATTAGCTCAACACCCGCTCCTTCTTTTCCAGTATCAGTCTCGTCAACTGGTTCCATAGTGCCTCTACATTATTTTCCATAGAGTAAATGATCCTTCTGTTACAGGTGAAAGAGACTGTGAAGAAGATCCTTTCCGGAAAAAGAGGAAACGAAGAAAATTCGTGCCACCTTACGTCCTATTCAGCAATAAATCCTATGGATTCTTGAATGGCTGGAAGAGATAATGAAATCGCATATAATATTAGGTGACGAGTGGACGAAAATCTAGCAAACGTACAAAGTCAACGAATATTTAGCAAAAGGCTCATATAGTCAACGAAGATCTAGCGAAGGCACAAAGTAAACGAATATTAGGCAAAAGGCACAAAGTTAACGAAGATCTAGCAAACGCACAAAGTCAACGAAGAGTTAACAAAAGAGCCAAAGCTGATATGAACTTGACCGGGGATGATAAGGTTCCATTAATGAAATTACAAAAACTTTAAGCAGCTAGGCTTTTATACAATATACCAAGATACTCTCATATTACAACAGTTTTTAACTTTTTGCATTGGTAACCGGTTAAATTTAGAATAGATTTCAAAGTCATTTTATTTACATTTAAGGTAATTTATAGGATTGCTCCAAAATATGCATGTGAACTGATTAGCATTATAGGTAGCAATCCATATAATGTCAGATCTTCTCAAGGTTTACTTTAGCAGTTACCAAATGTCTTGACATTTGGCGGCTGCTCCAAAATTATAGAAAAATTTACCCCAGGATTTACTTAATGAGAGACAGTTCATACTTTTAAATAAATGTTAAAGACCTATCTTTTTAGACTTGCTTTTCATCAGATTTTATCTTATGTGATATTTATATATAATAAATTTCTTATTTGTTTTTAATATGTTAGTAATTGAATTGTCCATTAATTTTTATTTTAAGTTTATGATAGATAAACTGTTTTAGCATTTTATGTACTGCAACTTTGGTCATTTAACATATTGAAATTGAGCAATATAAGTATTAAACTGTTTTTATTATAATTGTGTAGAACCCAGTACTTTTATCTCCAATAACGTCCACCCGTGCAACTTGCACGTAAAGACATTGCAAGCATTTGGAATTGTATAGGAAGCAGACTTACTTTAACTTTCTCTTTCGTGGACGCCTCCGCAAAAACAAGAATCCCTCAACTTTAAGGGAGGGGGGTACCCCTCCTTACTGTAGAATACGAATGACCTGGTTAAAAAGCTTACTAAGGTAAACCAATCTATTTGCGAAGAAATCGTTCGCCTTCAAGCCCTTTAAAATAGAGATAAAAGTAAATCGTTATGTGGGGTGTTAGAAACTTGTCCTAAAAAGCGATTAAAGGATTACGATTTTAATGGAGAACTCGAAGTCACAAAAAGGTACGAAAAAAAAAATCCCTACGTGATGCTGGTGCGAGCCCATGAAACTTAACATACTGAGTGGCTGTTTGGAATCAGGTGATACGAGGCGATTGCGTGACGCATAACGAAAGCGGAAGGATACCCTCTCTATAGATTCTTCTAACCACCTTGTTTTTAACAAGGTGGTTAGAAGTCTGGTTTTTCTCTTGAACCATGTAAGTTAGCTGCGATCTAAGAGTAATTTGGGGTCATCCTCGGTGTAAACACCTGACCAGGTTTTCTTTGTTTCATGAGGTATTGTTTTGCTGTACGCTATTGTTTATAATGTTTTGTTGTCTTTGTTTTACGTCACTCGTGAGCTTCACAGGTTTTTACACCGAGGATGAGCCAAACTTGGTCGCTATCTCATATCAAGCACATGGAATATATTAGAACCCGCAAGGAGTCATGGTTAATCACGTGTGTGCACGACGGGCGCACTCGCTAATACATCAAAACCTAGAACAACCAACAATTCAACAGCAATTCAAAATATATCGTGAAATAAAATTCAAACATTGTCTCACCAAAAATATTCATGCTTGATATTGCTTGATGATGACGGGAAACTGTGTTAATAACATGCAGGAAAAACGTTTCGGTAACGATATCAGAAACAAACGAACCTCCTCAAAGATTTCGCGTGTGCCAGGCCTACAAAGTTGATGCCCACACGAATATTTAAACAATACAAATGGGTTTGTTAATTTAAAGGCTGCCAAACAAAAGGGCAATAATGACCTTGGAAAAGTTCCGGATTGTTGATATAAAATGAGTTGTTTAAACCAACGGGATTTAGGTCAGAAACAGAGAGTTCTACCAGAAGCAACCGGCTTTTGAGCAGAAGAAACAGGGATTATTAGAGGTAACTAAGAATCATGTCGGATTTCTTATAATTTGTTGAGATGAGTCACTCTCTATCCTTAAGGATTTTCCAAATCGTTCGGTTCAAAAGCAGCACCACTATTTTAGTTCTGATTGAGAACGTACAATAAAAACAAAATTGGTTGGTAGTAGTCTGTTAGTGGACACCGAACAGATTTCATGTTTGCTCATCGAGCTTAAAAAGTCGTGGTGGCTTTTAAAAGTTAACCAGTTATTGCTGACATTTATTGGACTATCGGCCTTTTAAGGCGCTGGTTAAAAAAAAAGGCGTCTGAGAGAAAGGAGCAGCAGCTTTTCGTTGACATTTCGCATCAACCATTTACTTTAGACGGTACTTCAAATGAAAACTGAATTGCAGACTTCTCAAATTCTAGCAAAATAAAGAATATTCCGTAAGAATAAACATGTTCTTTAACATGGTAACGAGGATTCATCTATAGAGAGGGTATCCTTCCGCTTTCGTTATGCGTCACGCAATCGCCTCGTATCACCTGATTCCAAACAGCCACTCAGTATGTTAAGTTTCATGGGCTCGCACCAGCATCACGTAGGGATTTTTTTTTTCGTACCTTTTTGTGACTTCGAGTTCTCCATTAAAATCGTAATCCTTTAATCGCTTTTAAGGACAAGTTTCTAACACCCCACATAACGATTTACTTTTATCTCTATTTTAAAGGGCTTGAAGGCGAACGATTTCTTCGCAAATAGATTGGTTTACCTTAGTAAGCTTTTTAACCAGGTCATTCGTATTCTACAGTAAGGAGGGGTACCCCCCTCCCTTAAAGTTGAGGGATTCTTGTTTTTGCGGAGGCGTCCACGAAAGAGAAAGTTAAAGTAAATTGAAGGATAACCAACGGTCACTGTACAAATCTTAACTAAGCCCCAATGGAGAAAGCTATTCGAAGGAAATTAGATTACTAAGCACCTCTGCATTAATGTAAAGGAAGGTATTCCTCCGCTTAACCTGGAACCTTTCCAGACTTTCGTCATCCATGATCGATGTCGTTTGATCCGAAATTCAGTACATAAAACTGTAAAACCGGGAAAAACACCTTTGCTGTAAGGGGAAGCTCAGCAATTATCCAACTGTAACCTCTGGTCTGAAATTTCAGGCAAGTTACTTTATACAGTGGATACATAAATGATTTAAATCTTTTAGAGAAATGATAGAGCCGAATAAAACAGTTACGCTTTTAATGAAAACCTCGTCTGGTGGCAGAGATGATGTTTCCGCAGAGGTTATGATAAAATAATTTGCTTTATACCTCACCTTTGCTTGACCTGCATATTTGTGTCCATTCGAAAATGGAACTAACATGGAAGTTTCGATGTGACTCTTTTTATTAATTTTTCTATCCTATACAGAAATATGTGAAAATAATAAACCACTAGCACGCTCCAACAAACATTTGTGATCTAATGCGATTTGTATACAATCAAAACTATTTAAGTAAGGATTGTTAAGTTTACCTATCCATCGACCTCGGCCACTGAGAACTTAGACAATTTGCTACACAAATTAGGCATCTTGTAGCGACTGAGCTTTATAAAATTGGTGGATAGTCATAAACAATTGAAAACTTGTCAGGTTCACGTTATTTTAAGCGTCACCCACGAATTGATACAAGTCACCCGCGAGTTGATGCGAGTCACGCACGACTTGATACAAGTCATCACCGTACGCGATTCCATTTTATTATTTTTCATCAATTAATTAGCTGGCGTGGAACAAAAATCAACTTTGATTATGTTAGATCGGTTCCAAGCAGCATGTATCAATCCCACATATATTTAATATGTTTATCAACCATTTATAATTAAAAGTGCTCTTTTCCTCAGTCTTTTCTCGGAAAGTGCGCGCGCCTTTCGTAACCGCCTTCGAGGCTCGCGTGGACTCTCAAGCTATCTCATAATTTGGGCTGGATGATTATCTGTAAACACTAAAGACAGTTTTGAGTCTTCACTAGTTCTCAGAAGCTGGTGTAGGTATGAGGGGTTTTCGTGACTATGAGATTAATCCCAACGACTGTAGCAGTTTACTTCCAGTCAACCATCTTCGAAAGAAGAGAAAGAAAATGCTGACTTGACAAACGTGTGCCGTTCTTCGTTCTTTCCTCTAAAATAACACATATGAGTTTTTTTATAGAAATCTGATGACATTGTAACTTCTAATTTAAAAAACCCCATTGGTTGTTAACGGTTCACTGACCTGCTGTCACATGACGACTGGCTTAGCTTGACAACATCCGACAAGGAAATCATTTCTGGCTAGCTCCATTTAGCTCTAGATTGTGCACCTTGCGATTCTCCAGTTTTCCTGGAAGAGGTTATTTACCTTTCAAACAGGTAAACAAAACGGCCGTCTGAAAGATGTACAACTCCTGAGTTAAAATGAAAATTTTCGTACGAGCTCTTGCCTAAGATATTAATATTGTTTTGTCTGACAGACAATACTGTTTGACTCCTACGAAACTGATTACTTTGACACGCTATCTTGAAGGGTACAAGACACATGGAAAATATCTCTAAATCCTCAGAAATGGGTAAGTACATCATAGCGGAATTTAGTTAGGGTCTATCTTAGCTAAGTTCCAATATTGCCGCAATAATTTCCGGTAGATAATTTCTCTTAGCGAAATTACATTGTAGCAGTAGAGTTGAAAATTTTGGTTATTTTTTTTTTTTAATTATGTGCATTGCATGTATCAAATATGAGTGAGGTATTTAATGTTCAGTTAATATATTTTTTCTTCGGATCAATCTTCTATTTTATCATATTCCTTCAGTGTTTCCGTGTGCGTGTATAAAACCTTGTTGTTGCTCAGTCTACTTTGCCCCTTTGCCCTTGACTTCCGCATAAAGAACGGCAAAGGGACAATTCCCTTCAAAGTATACGTAACCGGCATTCCACGTATTCGGAGTCTCTTAGCTATATAATTACTTAAGATGCAGTTCGCTGACAGCAAAATTGACAGTTTTCTACGCTGTATATCGTTATCGTTTGCGGCATATCGTATCATCGAATTGCTTTCTCCCCCATATTTGGTCCGTCAAAGACAATTGTAGCTTTAAAACGTATTACCAGCAGTATCATCTTTCAATTCTTCCTAAGAATTAGCAGACAAGTGGTGTTATCTATCCTGCAGAAACAAGAAAACTTTTTCGGGGATCAGGATGTTAAACAAAGCGTAGCCTACATCTTTATTATGTCAATGATTCACGGCTCATTTGAATAACGAGTAAAATAGATACCTCACATCATTTTGGTCAGCAGAAGTAATTGGGGACACTGTTCTAAATTAACATGTCAGAGTTTGTGCTGGCCATTCAGATGTTTGAAAGGGTTCAGTCCTCGTCTACCAAGATGACGCAAACAAAAGCTTTGCTAGCGCCCGACCAGCTTTACCTCCCGCTCGGTTAATAATACGTGAATAGCCTACTGGCGTACTAGCAACAGATCATCGATCACTGATCCTCAAGAACATCTTTGAGTGCGATTTTATTTATACAGGAAAATTTTATCGCTTCCATACTTTTTCACTATAACCAATTTGCTGAACAAAACCTGTTAGCGCGTATTAACATGTACTCTGTGTAACTCTAAGCTACGGTACTTTTAGCAGGTTGTTCCAGCATTAAGTGCAGCCGGAAACTGATGAGTGAACACGTCATGCACAAACATCAATTGCCTGATAAGATTGGGGACAAGTGGAAACAGTTGGCACGACATCTAGATTTCCAAGAAGCTGTTATTGGCACGATTGAGAATGACAAGAAGGGCGTCACCAATGAGTGCTGCATCACAGTCATTGTAGCCTGGATCAATCAGGAGGGAAACGATGCTACTATTGAAAGGCTCGCTGATGCTCTAACCAAAATAAGGCTTAAAAAAGTGGCTGAAATACTTCAGGGTACGAAATGTTACTTCGTATTCGGAAGCTGACTCGCGATTAGGGATGATCTCGTTTCACGTTCTAAACATTGGTAGTTTATTCTTAATGATATACTAGACTCATTTCTAAGTCGAACGAAGACAAATGAACGAAATACGCTGAACAAAAACCTCTTAGCGCGTATTAACTCGTGCTCTCTGTATAACTCTAAGCTATGGTACTTTTAGTAAGGGACTAGGGATGATTTCCACTATTGTGTCAACTTTTGTTGAGTTATTTTTTATGCGGCACTTCACCCGTTTTTAAGTCTTACAAAGAGTGAATGACATATGTTTTTTTTCTTATAAATGAAAGTGTAGGTAATGAAAGATATTCTCCATGCAACTTTATTTTAAGGTCTCTTGGTATCAGGAGAGGATGTCGAACCAGGAACAAACGACTCAAAGCAGGTAAATAATTAAACTTCAAGCAGTACAAGTGTAATAGGATAAGACTTAGTTTATATCTCTCTAAGAATCTTTCCTATATGCAAGGATGACTACGGCCATAAGTCGAAAGCTGAAGGATATGGAGCAAAACGAGCTAAAATGTTTCTAAGAGCATTTTCAGAGTTTTTTCCTCTGTAAGAACTGAAACGTTCTTCCCGAAAAAAGTTTAAACTATGCAAGAGGTTAGCGTATAGAGGAGTCATCAGCTTGAGAAAATTTAAAGTTTGATTTGTTATCTTACTGCAGATGGTGAATGGAATTAATGTCATTGAGAAAACCTGCCAACATTTGAAAAAAGAGGTTAGAAACTTCAGAGGTAAAATTAAGTTTTTCTGATTCTTAACAGAAGTAGGTGTTACTAACTTTTAACGGATTTACATTTATAAATAAATAGTGCCATCAACTGGAAGTGAGAAAGCGAGAGCTAGAAAAGGAAAAGTGGAGTATGACAGTGAAGCTTCAAGACAGTTTAGAAGAGGTTGGTAAATAATTGAAAGCCATTTCCTCATTCCCTTTCTGTTTTTGCGTTTCCTTCAAGCATGGTTATAAACTATCCTTTCTCAAACGACGGATACTCCGTGTGGGGAAAACAAAACCTAAAATAATATTTTCCTGTGTACTTTTTGATAAAACAGAGCAATAAATTACGTACAAGAATTCACCAACTGGAAGAGGAGCTGTCTAGAGTGAAACAAGAACTTCACGACACTTCTCTAGAGGTTGGCAACCACATTTTACGCTTTGTTTTGGTTCTTGCTTCTCTAGACAACACACATACCTTGCCATATAATTTCCAATATAATGACACCTTGTAACAATTGCTCAATGCTCCAAGAGTTTTTCGCAAAGCCTAATTCTGAAGACTTTTGCTTTGATTTCATCTACTATGGAACAGTGTAAAAAGTGGAAGACCAGAAGTTCGAAGCCGAAAGAGGACTTGGCTGGAATAAGAGGAGACAGGCCAGAGCAAGTAAGCAGATGTTTTCTTGATTCGCCTTTTAATTTGGCGATTTTTCGTTGGGTATGTCCTCAGGTTTAAAGAAATTTCTTGAGCATATTCACAAGTATGGCGTGCTTTTTAGCTTATCCCCGAATCACGTGCACAAAGATAAGTACCCACTAGTCATTACCTAAAGACTCCTGGTGATAACGACAGAATAATATAGTCACGCGTGTGGCGAGCGGTGCGTCTTGTTTAAGAGTTCTCGCACGGCCTTATAATTAAGTATTTACGCATTAATCCTGCTATGAGCAAATTGTAACTCACCTCACTACTTTTCCTTCTGATGACATTCAACGTTCTGTTTACATTTGAAGAATTTAGCCCAGAACTTTGACATTTCACACCGGGAAGATGACTCAGAAGATATCACAAATTACCTTGAACCAGAAAGAGCAGACAAAGAGGGTGAAATCAACGAAAGGCTGAAAGACCTCAACGATCGCCTTTATAAAAATGTAACGTCTGTGTTAGAAGTGCCAGAAATAAAAGAAGACAAACTGAAAGTTCCTGTCACGCTCGATCTCTTGGGAAAAATCAGTAAAAGGCTACAAGAGCTATACAGCGCTGTCCTCTCCATGGTGGCTGAGACTTGCAAATGCAGCGAGGAGGTGAAACGAGAGTTTTACGACTTTGCTTATCACGGTCTCAGAGCGGAACACAACGACGCGGTGCATCGAGTTGAGGATTTGGCAACGGCGCAAGATAAAATGACCGACGAAGAAAAAAAAGAGTTTGGCAAACTCCTACATTATCAGAGCAACCGGCAGAGACAGGTTAATAGATTGGAAAATCTGTGGAGAGGTCTTTTCTCAACGGTATGGATGAAAATTTGCTTTTAAATTTGTATTGGAACACCCGGAGACATTTTATGATTAAAAAAAAAAAAAAAAAAGAGAAAGAAAGAAATCCACAGTGCTTTCAAAAAGATTCGCACCTAAGACTTTGAGGTCTGTACTGCTTTGTTTCATAACGAGAGGATGTTTTTTATTTGTTTGGTACAAGAGATTGTAATCTCTTTTTTGGTATATACAACAGAATCTCACGGTATTTGGGTCTATTGTTTCTAAAACTCCATTTTCGTTTTTGAAAGAATAGGTTATAGTGAATGTTTAGCGAAAAACTTTAACATCGGATACAAACTAACAATTTCATAATTAAAAAACAACGATCAAGAAATATCAAGGAACAAAACGTAGTTCATATCAAAAAGTTAATTTTCATGTCTTCATGAAATACAGCCTGAAGGAACTCCTCATTCTACTTACTCTGAACCATGTGGAGTCCCCGGAAAGACATGTCATTGGGAAAAGGTAAATGTTGAGCTTATGAATGAAGTTAACAAATTGCTCTCCAAAAAACGTTGAGGTTGAGAAATAAAGCTCTCCTAAGATGAAATTCTTTTACATATTTATTTCCATCCACTCTTTGTTTGATCTGAAAACTGCTTGTTCCTTTGTTTCTTTTCTGGTCTTCGCCGCTTTGAGAACTTACCTAATAGCAGATTTAGATTAGCGGTCAAGAGGATCCAGCGGGCTACCCACGTGACCTCTGGGTATTTTAATCACCTCTCAAAGTTTTTCCAGCGATAGGATCGCGTATTATCAATCAAGTTTAAATATTTCAGTTTCGCTTATCTTAAGATATCTCTTGCTCATTAAAGCTCTAGCGGAAAAACTGTATTTTCGGAATGAAACTTTGGACCTACCTATCAAAAAATTTACGGATCCACCCTTGTTTGCATGCCGTTTTTGACGTTTGGCAGCCTTGAAGACATGACCTTATTCATTCTTAACAGAACATTTTTTTACTCTACTGTATAGGAATTGAGACGACAATGTACAGACCCAGTCGCCAGGTCCAAACCTAAGGCCAGGCCAGGTGAACAGATTGCCAGTCCAGTGACAGAAACAACGAGAGAGGATGAAAAGTTTGGAACGTATTTTACTAAAGTAGGTCCCGTAAGCTGTTAAATTAATTCTCTAATGGTCCGGGTAGAGGATCCAGTCGGTCTCACCATTTTACCCCCACAACACCCCTCTGTATCTGGGAGTACAAACGTAACAAATTATCAGGGGAGGTTATGGAAAATTTGGGAAATTGCTTGTGACAGATCGATTTATATCCGATATACTCTGGCTCACTTTGTAACTCAACTGGGGAAAATTCTGGCAAAAACTTTCTATTTTTTCTGTCTGTTTGCTGGCTTTTGAGGTCTAAGAAACGTCAATGAACTGGCAATTCTATCGAGTGAATATCTAAAAAATAAATGGTTTCATAAAGTTATCGAGTGAGAAATAGTAAAAAAGAGAAACCGAATAAGTTAAACACCATTCCTCCTTTTCCAATATCAGTCCTGTCAATTGGTTCCATCATATGGTGCCTCTACATTATTTGCCATGGAGTAAATGATTCTTCTCTTACAGATCAAAAAGACTGCAAAGAAGACCCTTAGCGGAAAAAAAGGAAGCGAAGAAAATCTGTGTCGCCTTATGTCCTATTCGCCAATAAATCACAGGAATTCTTGAATGGTTTAGGAAAGATAGTTAAATTGCACATAACACTAGGTGACTGGTCGTCGAAAATCTACCAAACGCATAAAGTCAGTATTAGCAAACTAAGTCACATTGTAGTAGTTAGCTGAGAGACATTTAAGACTTGTAAATCAATGTTAAAGACCTGTCTTTTTTGACGCGAACGGGACACTGAGACCATGCGAGACGCCCAACCCGCACGAGAATTTAGACTTAAAAAGTATACAGATGTAAATGCATTAAAAGAGCTAAGACAAAGAAACTAACGATGGTTACATGACTGCAAATTATTTTAAGTAACATGTACCCTTATGATTCCATTTAGCGTCCGGGCCGGGCGGGCCCTCATTTACTCTTGGTACCCCAAATGAGGGCACTTATTGGGGACAAGGCGCATTTTCCTGCACAGGAAAACCCAAACGGAATTTCTGCCTCTGGCCCTTAACGGCCAGAATAATAATTAAGACTTTGCTTGTGACGAAGGAGAGGCAGTAAGCATTATCATAGCTTACGAGCAGGTCGTTGTTTGGTCTTGTCACACAACGACGTGGGAGAGTGAGTGTTGCGTGACGAGTCCAAATTAGGGGTCAGAGTATTCATCTCGGTGTTGTTGTCTTTCGAGTTTGCGGATCATACAACGGGCTTATGCAATTTTGTCAGTCTTTTTAAAAATTTACAAGGGCTTATTCATCCCAAATTGTACGCGAAAAAAAGTCAGTCCGGGATAGTAATCAGAACCAAAAACCAAACAGACCAATCGTTGCTCTCTGCAGAAAAGTGATTCGTGGGAGTCAGCATTAGTTGTACTGTCAGCCTTATTATGACATTGATCTCTTTGTTCTTGGCGCTTGGACTTCGTATCAGCAAAAAGGCTCAAGAATTCCACGATTAATAGTTATTCTCGGTCAAAAGTGTCATAATTCTCTTCTACGGACGTGAGGAGGCTAAGCGTCGGCTTTAGCTGGCTGGTCAGCTTTAAAAAAGAATTTAATGACTTAGGTTTTACGCACGAACAAACGTTTTGATGATGATGCTGGCGTTGTAACAGTGTGGTGATGCATATGTTGCAATCTCGTTCAGTTTTGGAGGCTGCAGGTATACCACGTCAGTTGTATGCAGAGATCATGTTTCCGCAGAGGTAATTAGATCAATTATCTTTATATCTCACCTTAGTTTTGACCTGCATAAATTTGTGTCAAAGTCGACCACATCTTCCTATCGAATAACTTCCGTATAGTGTTGCATAACATTCAGACGGCAATCATAGCTTAATAGGCATTGTCAGCAGTCATCATTCAAACCTGCTTAAGAATTAACAGAAGAGGAGTTTATTAATCTGTTCCAAGGTTGCTCTGGGATAAGGATGCTAAACAAATATGCGCTATTAACCAAGCGTGAGGTCAAGATGGTTGGATATTGGCCGAGTTCTTTTTCTGCATTTTTATGGACCGAATCGAAGTCGAGATCCATAAAAATACGAAAAATGAACGAGGCTAAAAATTCAGCCATCTTGACCGAACAAGCTTGGTTAATAAAGGATTTAGTATATTGCAAAAAGAGTTTGTTATATTAAGAATTAAGAATGACTTGTTTACGTCTAGAGCCGGGAAAGACAGCCAACTGTGTTTGTGGTGCAACCAACTCGTGAGAGTCATTTCTATTTTCTTTGTTTTGACTACCTTCTGCCGCTTTTTGCGTTTCCATCGCCGAAATTGTCCAAGGGTTACAAATGTAGTTCTTATACTATATTTTTCATGCGCGGATCAATGTGAGTAATCCCGATCGGGCAAGATGGGCCCATTTTGCCCGCTCGGGCCGCCACTCAAAACACAGGATTCGCTTCATCTTGTCCACGGGCGCTGCGAGCAAAGTAATAATAATGCTAATATTGTATCTACAGCATGATTATGTCAAGGGTTCTATTTGCCCGTTTGGATGACCACTGAATGAGATACTTGATGTATTTTGGGTCAACAAGGTAATCGGGGGCTCGCCTCCTAATCAACACGTCTGCGCAGAATTTTATTCCTATTGCAATTTCTGTTGTAACTATTTCTCTTTAATCGCCAAACTATCCAATCGGATGTCGATGAGGATTCGGTCTTGGTCTACCCAGATGACGGAAACAAAACATTTTCTTGTGTCCTGAAAACCTTACCTCACGCTCGATCAATAGTGCATAAAAAAAAAACTACTGACGTACTTCGTCGAGAAGTCAGAACATCTGTCTATCATGGTCGTTTCTGCACTTTAATTTTTCCCAAAACCATTTTGCCGAGAAGTAGGTCTTCGCATGCACTCTGTGTAATTCTGTGTTATGTTGCCTTTAACAGGTGATTCTAGGAACAAGTGCGGCAGGAAACTTCGGATGACAGAGGACATTATGAATGATCACCTACCGCACGAAGAGATTGGGACCAAGTGGAAACACCTAGCACGACAACTTAAGTTCCAACAAGCTGCCATTGACACGATCGAGAGTGACAGAGGCGCTTCTACTAACGAATGCTGCATCGCGGTCATTGTAAGGTGGATTAATGAGAGAGGAGAAGATGCTACTGTCGAAAAGTTTGATGAAGTTCTAAGAAGGATAGGACTGAGGAACGTAGCTGAAAAACTTCAGGGTATGTAATGTTACTCCGTGTTCGTCAAAGCGATAGGTAACAAGCGATTAGGGATGAACTATATATATCTTTCATTTCAAGAAGCTAAAATACAAGCCCCATACCTGTAAGACATTGCACAACTTTATTTTTCAGAGTCCTTGTCTTCACCGGAGAAGGAAGAACCAGGAGCAAACTCCCCTAATCAAGTAAATACTAAAGAAAAATAGGCGTAAAACAATATATGCTAGAGGATAAGGCCTTAGACCTCTCTTTGAGTCTGTCCTAAATTTATCACCATAAACTTAAAGTAGAAGTATACTAATTAAATGCGTTTTATCTTTAATTTTTGTCCCTTATAACAGCTGAAACAGCGTTCTTCCCAGAAAAGTTTGAACTTTGCAAGGGTTTAGCCAGGAGAGGAGTCCTGGGCATGAGAAATTTTGACCCTCGATATGTTATCTCATTTCAGATAGAAAATAGAATGAATGAGATGGAGAAAAACTGGGGACTTTTGAAAAAAGAGGTACGAAATTCTTTGAGAAAATGCGTTTCTCCTGATTCTTAGTAGATATATCTATTACTAACTTGAGACGGATTTATATTTTTATTTCTAAACAACGCCACCAGTTGCAAGACAAGATTCAGGAGTTAGAAAAGGAAAATCAGAGTATAACGCAAGAGAATCTGGAACTGAAAAAAAAAAATGGCTATATTAAAAAAACAACTTCAAGACACTTCTCGCGCTGAAGAGGTTGGTAATCATACTTTTGATCTGTTCTTGTTTATGCTCCTCTAAACCGTCGCGCGTACCTCGAAGCTCAATCCGATCTGATAAGGGTGAATTCATTTTCCCCTAAGATGGTCTCAATGTGGTAGTGGCTTTTACGGTTAACGGTTAATATTTTGGCTTTTTTACGGCTAACTGTTATTTTTTTTCCATTACGATTAACAGGAATTGTTAAAAATTAATTGCTATTGTTCTAAGAAGTAAAATATTAAATCCCATCGTTGTAAGACATACTGAAAGTCTTAAGGAAAATTTGAGATGAAAAAGTATTTTTGTGTGTGTAGACTCTCGGTGAACTATAGCCGGAAAGAAATCAGAAAGTCGTAGAATAGTAGAGCTGTCATAACTATGGCGCGCCGAAGCGGACAAAAATACTTGTGTATGGATATGTAAGACTTGTTTTGTAATTATAAAATATACGACTTGTTGCGAAAATATGAAACTTGTTTTGTAAAATATACGACTTGTTGCGGAAATATAAACTTGTTTTGTAAAATACAAGACTTGTTGCAGAAATGTAAGACTTGTTTTGTAAAATATACCACTCGTTGCGAAAATATAAGACTTGTTTTGTAAAATATGAGACTTGTTGCAGATAAGACTTGCTCGCGGTGAAAAATAATACTTTAAGAGCGCCCACTGTTCGTGGTTAGCTGCTTTGCAGCAGGGCGCACGCCGATTAGTTGCTTTGTTCGCGCCAAATTCAAATGACGAGTGCGATGATAAGTTGAACAGAGTTATTCCTCAGGTTTTCACCTGCTTCTTTATCTGCCACAAACAAGTTTCGTCTAACGTCCTCGCAAATTTGTTTTGCAAGTTCTAACACTCCAAGAAAAGCTCTTAACGCATCCGCCATCTCAGTTTTTTGAGGCTCGAGGAACAGTGGGCTGTGTTCCACTTACCGCTGAACACTCAAATCGCTGGCGCTGTTAAAGTATTATATTTATACAAAGTCGTACATTTTACAAAACAAGTGTTATTTTCGCAACAAATCGTATATTTTACAAAACAAGTTTTATGTTTCCGCAACAAGTCGTATATTTTACAAAACAAGTTTATATTTCCGCATTAAGTCTTAAAATTTACAAAACAAGTCTTATATATCCGTACACAAGTATTTTTGTCCGCTTCGGCGCGCCATACAAAACGTCTGTCAACTCGCGCAACGACATCCATGCGACAAATTATGCCGACTCTTTCGACACTTCCGGTATCGATTGTTATTCTCGCCACCAGAACACATAAACGCATAACACATCAGACTCAACACTCAACAAAAGATCTCGAGATTTTATTTGGTGGTTAGATAACGGTT
Organism: Stylophora pistillata; assembly: GCF_964205215.1. Classification (NCBI taxonomy): domain Eukaryota; kingdom Metazoa; phylum Cnidaria; class Anthozoa; order Scleractinia; family Pocilloporidae; genus Stylophora; species Stylophora pistillata. Next base: position 14,579,180 of record NC_142521.1, on the reverse strand, counting down.
AAAATTTAATTACGGCTAACGGTTAACCCCATTCAGACCCTCCTGTAACGATATCGCTAAATGAGTCAGAATTGTTCAGAAATTGTTCCTGGAAACTTTCTTCTGATATCTCAGTATTCTCAGACAGAAAATAGAATGAATGAAATGGGAAAAAACTGGGAACTCTTGAAAAAAGAAGTACGAAATTCTTTGAGAAAAAAATATCTCTCCTGATTCTAAGCGAAGATATTTATTTCTAGCCAAAAAGGATTTATATTTCTACTAATAAACAACGCCACCAGTTGCAAGTCAGAATCCAGGAGCTCGAAAGGGAAAATCAGATCATAACACGAAGGCCTTATCGAACTTTAGAAAAGGTTGTTAAATAATTACAGACCTTAACTTAGGTTATACGTTTCCAATCTGTTCACCACGGTGACATAAAGTTCTTTGTTAAAGGACGAAGACATTGTCGAAACCTTTCCCTCAATCTGATACAGACATAATGATAAAGAACGGTGTATGTTGTACTGTTTGATAAAACAGAACCAGAAATTGTACACAAGAAATCTGGAACTGGAGGAGGAACTGACCAGAGTAAAACAACAACTTCAAGACACTTCTCAAAAGGTTGGTAACCATATTTTCTGATCTGTTCGTGTTCATAGTCCTCTAGGCCGTCGCGCGTACCTCGAAGCTTGATCCGATTTAATATGGTTGAATTTCATTTTCCTGTAATAATATTGCTAAATGCGATGAAATTGTTCAGAAGTTGTTACGCAAAATTTCTGCTGATATCTGAACTCTTGGAAAAAGAGGTACAAAATGCTTTGAGAAAATGCATTTCTCCTGATTCTTAGCGGAGGTATCTATTACTAAATTGAAAGGAATTTATATTTTCACCACTTAACAACGCCACCAGTTTCTAGACAGAACCCAGGAGCTTAATAAGGAAAATCAGAGTATAACACAAGGGAATCTGGAATTGGAGCAAAAACTGGCCATGGTAAAACAACAACTTCAAGACTTCAAGACTTCTCACGCTCAAGAGGTTGGTAATCATATTTTCTGATGTGTACTTGTTCATGTTCCCTTAAACCGTCGCGCGTAGCTCGAAGCTCAATAGCATAAAACAAGTGTTCGCTACCCCTTACTTACCTGGCACCCTAAGGTGGGAAGTAAATACCCACCACTTTCACTAACATTGAGGTGAATGATTGTTTTAGTGTATACCAAACAGATGCTAAACAAATAAGTTTATTTCTGTCAATATCAAATAAATCAAACTCTTGACGCGCGATTTTACCCTCTCGGTGGTGAATGGTGCTCACTAATCACCTCCGAACCAGCCAATCAAAGCCCGCCAAAAGTATTACTCTCCTGGATGGTATTTTCTAAGGACATGTACAGTTATTATATAGCTGGCAGTGCCCGTGGTCAAGATGGAGCGAATCCTTTGTTCTGATTGGCTGGCCGAGCGGATAAGATGGGGCCATCTTGCCCGCTCGGGACTGCCTACTTTGATACTGCGCAAGATAAAAAGTGTGTGGGGGCGGACTTACAAAGTTCGTAACTCTTGAAACGCGACGAAGTCGCAAAAAGCGGCTAAAGACAGTCAAAACAAAGAAACAATTAAACGAGCCTCTTAGGTACACTGTGCTACAAACACAGTTGGTTTTCTCTCCCGGCTCTCGTCGAAATAAACAAAAACGCAAAAAAAAAAGGACTCGGCCAATATCCAGCCATCTTGACTGAACAAGCTTGGTCAATGACGCAAATATATTAGTCATTTGTGGCGAGCGTCGCGTCTTTTCAATAGTTTTAGCCCGGCCGGCTAAATAGATAAGTTTTTACAGACACTGTTTTCTGTTATCTATCTCTGTCTCACATTCGTTCGTTTTTCCGATGATAAAGAGTGTTCTATTCATTTTTGCAGGATTTGGAGGACAACTTTGATATGTCACACAGAGAGAATGATTCAGAAGATACCAGAGATGATGCCGCGCGTGAAGTTGATGAAAAGCTGAAAGACCTCAACCAACAACTCCATAGAAAAGTGACGTCTCTTTTGCAAGTGCCAGAAGTAAAGGAAGACAAACTGAGAGTTCCTGTGACACTAGACCTTTTAAAAAGACTCAGTGTAAGTCTGCAAGAGTTATACAGCTCTGTCCTTTCAATGGCGGCCGAGACTTTTAAATGCAGCGAAAAGGTGAAACGGGAATTTTATGATTTTGCGTATCACGGTATCAGAGCGGAACACAACGATTTGGTGCACCGAGTTGAGGATTTGGCAACGGCACAAGAAGAAATGACAGACGAAGAGAAAAAGGATTTTGGTAAACTCCAAAAACTTCAGACCAACCGACAGAGAGAGGTTGATAAACTTGAAAATCTGTGGAAAGGTCTGTTCTCACCGGTAAGGATACCTGCATGTTAATTAATTGAAAAATGTCGCTTTTAAATCTATATTGATACGTGTGGAAATTCTAGGAAAGAAAAGAGATCCGAAGTGCTTTCAAGGAGATTCGAACAGACCCTTTGATCTGCACTATTTTGTTTCATAACGAAAGGAATTATTTGGTAAAGAAAACATAATCGAAAGATATCTAAGTCTGATAATCTAATAGTTTCCGTTTCATCTTTTTAACAGAGCAAAGCTGGGTAGTTAGGTAGTGGGCTTTTATCGAAATTTTTCAACATTGGAGAGTACTAAGAATTGATAGCTAAAACACAACATATAAGTTTTAAAAAATCCTGTTTTTTATGTCTTTAGGCACTGCAACCTGAAAGTCTTCCTCCATCTTCCTATTCTGCACCATGTGGGGCGACTTGTTATTCTGAAAAGGTAATGAATAAGTCGATAAATTGCTTTTCGAAAAAATTCGAGGTTGAAATAAAGCTCTCATAGGACAAAACTATAATACATGTTTATATTCATCCTCTCTTTGTTTGATCTGAGAACTGTTTGTTCCTTTGTTTTTTTCTGGTCTTCGTCGCATTGAAAACTTACTCAGTGGCGGATCCAGATTAGCGGTCATGGGGATTTAGACCACGCACGTGACTTCTGGGTACTCTCATTACTTCTGTGAAACCAAAGTTTTTCCAACAATAGGATCGCATCTTTTCAATCAAGTTTAAATATTCAATTTCTCTTATCTTTAAATATTTCTTGCTCATCAAGGCGCTAGCGGAAAAATCGTGCTTTCAGAAAGAAAGTTTGGACCCATCCATCAAAAATTCGCAGATACACCCTTGTTATCAAGCAGTTCTTTACGTTTGGCAGCCCTGAAGACATGACCCTATTCACTCCTGACAACATTTTTTTTACTCTGCTACATAGGACTCGAGGCGAAAATGTACAGACCCAATTGCTCAACCCAAATCCAGGGTCAGGCTAGGTGAACAGAACACCAGTCCAGTGGCAAAAACTATGAGAAAGGATAAAAAGTTCGGAAGGCGTTTTACAAATGTAGGTCCCGCAAGATGTTTAACTTATTCTCTAATGGTCCGGATGGAAGACCCACTCAGTCTCACCGCGCTTTTACCCCCTCAATACCCCTCTGCATCTGGGTGTACAAATGTAACAAATCATCAGGGAAGGTTAACGAAAATTTCGGGAAATTGCGTGTAACAGATTGATTTATATCCGATTTACTCTGGCTTACTTTGTAATTCAGAAACTGGGAAAAATTCTGGCAAAAGACTTTTCACTTCGTCCGTCTGTTTGTTGGTTTTCGAGTGAGAAAGATTGAGGCCTAGCTAACGTCAATGAACTGGCAATTTTACCGAGTTATAGAGTAAAAAATAGTGAAGAAGAAAACCGAATAAGCTGAACAGCCATTCCCTCTTTTCCAGTATCAGTCTCGTCAACTTGTTTCTATATTATTTGCCATAGAGTAAATGCTTCTTCTCTTACAGATGAAGAAGACCTTCTTCGGAAAAAAAAGAAGCGAAGAAAATCTGTGCCGCCTTATGTCATACTCAGCAATGAATCACAGGGATTCTTGAATGGCTCAAGAAGGATGATTCAATCGCACATGGCATAAGGTGACTAGTCGACGAAAATCTAGCAAACGCACAAAGTCAATGAATATCTAGCAAAAGGCACAAGGTTGACAATATCTAGCAAACGTACAAAGTCAACAAAGAATTACTGCAAACGAACAAAGTCATATTGTAGCAGATTGCTGGTTAGTAGTGCTTTATTGCAAAGGGAGTAAAAATGCCTCAATAAATTGGATCTAAGCCAAACCCGATATGAACTTGACGATGATAAGGTTCCATTGGTGAAATTACGCAGACTTCAAAATTGAGCAGCTAGGCTTTTATACAACATACCAAGATACTCTCATATTACATCTAACAGTTTTTTGCATTGGTAACGGGTTAAATTTGACTTTTTAAAGTTATTTTATTGACATTTGAAATATACATGTATTATAGGTAACAATGCAATAATATCAGATCTTCTAAAGGTTTACCTTGACAACTACCAAATGTCCTGACCCTAGAATCGCATCAATGAATAAAATCTCGCATTCTGATTGGTTAACGAAGCGAGGTATTTACTGTTGAACTGCGAGTTGAAAACGAGGCTAAGTGTTGTTAACTGTTGTTTCGCATCTACGTAAACATAACAATTTTAAGTAATGCTGTTTCTTTTTTTTCTCATTTTTATTTCGTTACGCGATTCAAGGAAAATCCATTACTTCACTCGTGAATTCCGCATTACATTGCACCTGAAAACCGATATCGCACGAATCGTGCGATATCGGTTTTCGCGTGCAATGTAATGCGGAATTCCCTCGTCAAGTAATGATGAAGAACATGCTTTTTCGGTGGCTACTCGGAAACTATGTAGCAAGCTACCCCATGCCAGGGTCTACGTAATAGGAGACAATCGATACTTTAAAATAAATCTTAAAGACCTATCTTTTAGAATTGCTTTTCATTAGATTTCATCTTATGTGATATTTATAAATGGCTTGTAGTTTCGATTTATGTGAAAGTAGATGCTAGCGTCAGAGGGATAATTTCAAAACACTTACATGTCTCCTCATTCGCTAAAGAACAAAAAAAATGTTCCAAGTTCACCTAAATCACCTAAATTTGATAGACTTGCTGTGAATTTGGCATACCATCACCGTTTCTAGCATGAGGGTCAAAAGTATAAAATGAACCATTTGATTCACTTAAAGTGGTCAAAGTGACATTTCTAAAATTAACAATTACCTGCCTGTATGTTGTTAAAGTATTCATCAATGCTGAACAAAAGGAAAGGCAACAAAGGGTGTCATTCGCATTCATCAGCCTTGTCGGCGCTCTCCATATTTATTTCGTATATATCACAATCAAGCTTTAGTTTTTCAAAACTCGCGAACGGCATTTCGGCAAGACCAACACATTTTGAGGAATGTTAACCGTCATTGAGCAAACGAAAACTTAATGCTGTGTTGGAGAAGTTCTCTTTTGACTCAAAGGTTGAAAAACAATTGGACTCGACGCTCGAATAGATGCTCTCCACGGACGAAATCGACTCAGAATTTGTCTCAAAGCCTAAACAGTCATTTGAGTTTGTAGTTGAATGGTTAGCTAACGAGCGACCCACATTTTGTTGAATAGTTAGCTTCAACGAGTGATCCACAATTTGAATCTATGATTGCAAGCTTTTCTTTAGTCTCAACCAGCAATGTAACTCAGTGGTCGAATTATTTACCTCAACGGGCATTTCCACGTGCATTTTACCTGATGTCATCACAAGTATCCCGGATATAAAAAACACAATCAACTGCGCACGTCTCCGATCTTCCATTCGACAAATTTTGGCTCTTTCTCGCTATTGTAAAAAATAGGCTGCTGCCTCGCTAGGGCTCGCCAGCAATAAGTTTCCTAATTTAAAAGATGTTTAGAAATAACCTTTATTCACAATAATCACCAAAAATGTTAACAATGTGATAAAATGCTCGAGGATCCAAAAGTGCATTAAAATGTCAACTAAAAATCTAAGAAAAACAATAATGATAATGATACGACCCGGAGTCTAACATCTTACAAGTTACAATTCTCTTTTTATGAAAAAATATCACTAGCCTTAACTACATAATTCTTAATTATGAGATGGAGAAGAACACGATCACAGGAAGATTTGTTGGCATTCAAGAAACTTAAGAACCACGTCACTTATATAAGCACACGGGCTAAGCGGGCTTTCTACTCAGACTTCGTTAACGACAATAGTCAAGACCAAGGAAGGCTATTCAGGGCTACTCGATCACTGTTACTTCCGAGGAACGAGTTGTGTTTTCCAGAATACACGGATAATTCAATCTTAGCCAATGACATTGGGCGGTTTTTTGACGGTAAGATTGCAAAAATTCGGGCTGAGCTTGATGCGTGTACTCTTTATCCTGGAGCGGTGTCTGAGGATAAAGTGTTTACAGGGGATAAGAAACTTGATCATTTCAATACGTACTCTGTGGAAGATATGAGGAAGCTGGTCAGTAGATCATCGAAGAAAAGCTGCCAACTCGATCCTATGCCGACCAACTTAGTAGTCGGCATGTCTGATACGCTTCTCCCTATCATCACTAATGTCGTGAATTCTTCTCTTTCCTTGGGACGTTTTCCATTTGATTGGAAAACGGTCCTCGTGGATCCAAGACCGAAGAAGACTAAGCAAGAGACTTCCCTATCCAATTTAAGACCTGTGAGTAATCTGCAATACCTCTCTAAATTAATCGAAAGGGCAGTCTATGATCCGATGACTGATCATGTTACTCAGTCGGGCTTGTATCCCACCTTCGTGTCAGCCTATCGACTGGGTCACAGCACAGAGACTGCCCTATTGAAGATACAGAACGACATACTAGCTGCAATGGACAATCAACGAGTTACTCTTTTGGTATTGTTAGATCTGAGTGCAGCATTCGACACGATTGACCACCAAGTGTTGTTGAATCACCTGTATGTGACGTATGGAATTACAGGTACCGCTCTTAAATGGTTTCACTCGTATTTATCAAACAGGAAACAGCGAATCCTGATTAACGGGAGCTATTCGAGTGACTTTGATCTGCCTCAAGGGGTACCTCAGGGTCATGTTTAGGTCCCTTGCTCTTCACACTATACGCAAGTAAGCTCTTCGATGTTGTTGAATCCCATCTCCCTAATGTTCACACATACGCTGATGATACACAGCTCTATATCTCATTTAAGCCAGATGGCTCAGCTACCGAGGCGGCTGCTGATGATGCCTTACAAGCTTGCATCAGGGATATAAGAACCTGGATGGCCCAAGACAAACTTCAGCTGAACGCTGCTAAGACTGAGTTTCTTATTATAGGTACACGCGCACAATTAAATAAGGTTACGATAAATGACTTGCAAGTAGGTGAGTTAAGGGTTTCTGCTGTCTGTTCTGTTAGAAATCTTGGTGTTTGGCTTGATGCAAAAATGAATATGACCACACATATTAACAGCATATGTCAGGCTATTTATTATCATCTATACCACATCCGGCGTATTAGAAAGTATCTATCATATGACAATAGGAAGTCCATTGTACAGGCTATTATAATGTCACGATTAGGCTACTGCAACGGTCTGCTATATGCTATATGGTCCGTACTGTCAAGACCTCGGGCCGATATTCTCCTAGCAAGGCCCTCGCGCTTGGTTAATAAGACATATATAGTGCACACTTAAAGCATGAACCAATCGTGAAATAAATTACAGAAACATTTCACCGAGTGTCCATAAAGTTCACTTAGTAAAGCATATTCTATACCAAACGTTTTCGGCTGTTTGCCATCATCAGGGTTAAAAATACCCTGATGATGGCAAACACCCGAAAACGTTTGGTTCAAACATTTTAAGTTTTTCTTAATCTTTTGGCCTTGTATAAAATATATTTCACCGAGTGTCGATCCTTATATGGTCAAGACATCAGCAGCTACCTCATGCCTGTGTTGAGTTGATCTGGAGATCACTCAGCTTCTTCTTGAGCACAGGGTCCCCCTCAGTCCGGTAGTCTTAGCCACAGGACTATCGTAATTGTTTTGTCGCTTTTTGGAACCAGATTCTAATACCCAGTGTAACGATTTGTTTTTGTCTCTGTTTCAAAGGGCTTGAAGGAGAATGATTTCTTCGCAGATAGGTCGGTCCATCTTAGTAAGCTATTTAACTGAGCCATTAAAATCTTAAATTAAAGAGGGGTATTCCCCCTTAAAGTAAGGGGGGATTCTTGTCTTTGTGGAGGCGTTTACGAAAAAGGAAGTTAAAGTGAAGTTGAAGAATAACCAACAGTAACTACGCAAATCTTAGCTTAGTCCAATGAAGGAATCTATCCGGAGAAAATTAGATTACCACGCACCTGTATATTAATCTAAAAGAAGGCATTTCTCCGCTAAACGTGTACCTGGAAGCTTTCCAAGCTTTCGACAATTTTCGATCCATAATCGATGTTTTTCGAACGGAAATCGATACATAAACCAGGGAAAAATACCCTTAACTCTACGGGGAAGCCCGGTAATTATTCAACTGTAACTCCGGGCGGAAATTTCAGAAATTACTTTATAGAGTGGACACACCAATGACTAAAATTCTTTAGAGAAATTTATAGAGCTGAATAAAACAGTTACTTTCTTAATGAACCTCGTCCGGGTAACACAGATGATGTTTACGCAGAGGTTATGATAAGACTATTTACTTAGTTTTTATTTCACCTTTGATTGACCAGCATAGATTTGTGTCAAGACCGCAGAATTCTTTATCTCGAAACTGAAACTGATATGGAAGTTTCGATGTCACTCTTACTTGTTAATTTTTCTGTTCCATACAGATATAAGTGGAAATAATAAACCATTAGCACGATCAAACAAACATTCGTGATCTAATGCGATTTGTATACAATCAAAACTATTTACTTAAAGATTGTTAAGTTTACTCATTTATCGACCTCATCAGCCACTGAGAACCTAAACAATTTGCTGCACAAATAAAGACATGTTTCAACGATTGAGCCCGGTTAAAAATTTAGCGGATTGATATAAACAATTGGAAAGTTGACTCTCAGGTTCACGTTTTAAGCCGGCGTCACCCACGAATTGATCATGACACAATCACCCACGAAAAGATGCGAGTCACGCACGACTTGATACAAGTCATAACCTCATAAGCAATGGCTTTGCCAATGGCCGGATAAATTTGAACAGACCGTACCCGATTCAATTTGATTATTCTTTATCAATTAATTAATTTGCGTGGGACAAAAATGAAATTTGACAACGTTAGATCGGTTCCAAGCAGCAAGCATGAATTCCATAACTTCCGTGAATATCTAATCCCTTTACCCACCATTATTAAATATGCCCCTTTCCTAAGTATTCTTCAGCCTGAATGGTGCGCACACGCGCCTTTCGCGGCTGCCCTCTAGGCTCGCGTGAACTCTCAAGCTATCTCCTGTGTGACTATCTCTAAAAACCTGGAAACACTTTCGAGACATAACTGGTTCTCAAAGATAGTGGAGGTATATGAGATTGCTCGCAACGAGTGTATCTATCGGTTTCCTTTTCAACCATCTTTCAAAAACGGCCAGGAAAATGTTGACTTGACGGTGCTTGTTATTCCATCATCCCAAATATACCACTTCAACACGCTAAGATAATTCGAATGACATCGACATTTTAAATAGGTTTTCGCACAGCATATTTCAAAATCCCCGATTCAATTATCAACGCTTCACTGACCCAGCGATCACATGACGGCTGGCTAAGCTCGATAATACCGGACGAGGAAACTCATGATTTTTTTATTCAGCTCTGTGCGTCTTGCAAATCGAAGCTCTTCGCTGTTTTGACTTTGTTAAGAAATCACTAAGCGCGTTTCATACTGTCTTCTGAACCTACGTACTGATCAATATTCAGCACAAGGGGAAACAATTAATGCATTACACTGAACCAGAACTCCGATTAAGAGACGACTTTGCACCTTGTCATTCTCAACTTGAGTTTTCCTGGTGGAGGTGCATGATTTATCTTTGAAACAGGTAAAAATCAGGCCGTCGGAAAGATGTACAACGCCTGAGTGGGCCATGAAACTTTCAGACGAGACCTTGCTGCCAGAGAGATCAATATTGTTTTGTCTGAGAGACAATGTTATATGATCACTAGCTTGGATTGATTTGATTTGAGACACTATCTTGTTGGGTACAAGACACACGGAAAATATCATTAAATCCTCAGAAATGGGTAAGTACATCATAATGGAATTTACTGAGGGTCTATCCAAGTTAAGTTCCAATATTGCCGGTGTAATTTCCGGGTGGATGAGCCTCTTTTAGCTCCGTGAAATTACATGCCACCAGTGGCGTTAAGAAATATTGTTGTTGTTGTTATTGTTTTTTCCAAATTACGTTGTACATTGTATGAATCCAATATAGCCGCGGTATCTAACGTTCAGTTAGGCAGTTTTCCCTTTCGATTCGTCAGCGATTCTATCAGTTTCCCTATTCGTTTCCTTGTGCGTATAATATTTCATGCTGATTATGCATAACCCAGTTGCTGAGACGTTTTTGCCCCCTTGCCCTTCATTTCCGTATAGCATTATAAAATATTCCGACGATTAGCATAGAGAAAATTCCCTTCAATGAATGCTTAGCGTACTCCACATACCGAGAAAAAAAAAACTCCATACTTATGACCCAAGGTAACTAGCTTAACAATAAAATTATTTAACATGTCGTCCACCAGCAACACAATTGACAGTTCAAGCTAATAAATCTTTAACTTGCTCGGCATATCCTATTTTCGATTTGCTTCCGGCTTACTGATAATACAATAGCATAGCGTCCATATTTGGTTCCTCAAAGACAATCGTGGCTTTAATACTCATTACCACGTCACCATCATCATCACTCAAGCTTGGTTAACAATTGATAGAAGAGAAGTATTATCTATTCTAAGGTTATCCTGCACCAACAAAAACAACTTTATGGTACCTTTTCCGTTTCAATTAAACTAGTCAATTAGATGTCGGTAAGGATTCGGTATTGATCTACTAAAAAGACAGAGACAAAAACTTTAAACTGCTAGTGCCCAGCCAACTTTACCTCACGCTCGGTCAGTAACCCATGAATAAACTACTGGCGTACTCGCGTCGAACATCAAGACCATGTTTGTGTCCGATTATCATTTACGCAAGGAAACTTTTATCGCTTCTTTACTTTTTCTCCATAAAAAATTTACAGAATAGAACCTGTTAGCGCTTTTTAGCATGTACTCTGTTTAATTCTAAGCTATGGTACTTTTAGCGGGTTGTTATAGCAACGAGTGCAGCTGGAAACTTCGGATGACAGAGGACATTATGCACACACTTCGACTGCCCGATCGAATTGGGAAGAGGTGGAAAGACCTGGCACGAAATCTGAAGTTCACAGAAACTGACGTTGGCACGATTGAGAGTGACAAGGGCTCCACTAAGGAATGCTGCATCGAACTTCTTGCGGTACGATGGATGAAACAAGAGGGAGAGGATGCAACCGTCGAAAGACTCGCAGAAGGTCTGACAACAATAGGGCTTAAGAGCGTGGCTGAAATACTTCAAGGTGTGTTATCAGGAGTGGATGACGAAGCAGGAACAAACAAATCCAATCAGGTAAATTCTCAAACTTAAAACAACTTGAATTGTAATACGGTAAGACCTTAGACCTCGGAGAATCTTTGCTGTATGAAAGACTATTTTTTTCGTTTATTGTAAGAGCTGAAACATTCCTTCCGGAAAAAGGTTCCAACCCTACAAGAGGTAAGCCCATAAAAGAGTCATTGGCCTGCGAAATTTTAAATCTTGATTTTTCATCTTATTCTAGATGGAGAATAGCATAAGTGAAATAGAGAAAAACTGCAAAAAATTGAGAAAAGAGGTGAGAAATTCTGTGAGAAATTTTAGTTCTGATTTTTCATCAAAATTACGTGTTATTAAAGCTAATTGAAAACGGACTTATATTTACCAATAAACAGCGCCACCAGTTGCAAGTGAGAAACCAGGAGCTAGAAAAAGACAAACAGAGTATGACAAAACAGCTTCAAGACAGTTTAGAAGAGGTTGGTAAATAATTTTAATTCCAAATGTGTAGCTAGTTGGTAACAAACGAGGCGTATTGATCGCTTTGCAAGTTATGAGAACATACTCCCTCGGCTCCAGATCCCGAGACTTCTAGATCTCCCCCACTTCCCCAGCTGGACTAGTCCCCAACTTCCCCTGAATAAGCTCTTCGACAGTCAGTGCTGAGGAGTTTTAATAAAGTGCAGGGGGCTGGAAAATAGTTTATCCGGAGCTCCGTTGGTAGCCTCGGCTAAGTCTATATACTTTTGACCAATAAACAGCGTCACCAGTTGCAAGTGAGAAAGCAACAGCTAGAAAAAGAAAAGCAGAGTATGACAAAACAGCTTCAAGACAGTTTAGAAGAGGTTGGTGAAAAATTTTAATTCCTAATGAGTAGCAAGTTGGATATTTTTCTTTCTTTACGTTTCCAACCAGCATGGTAACAAACCCTTTCTTGTCAAACGGACACTTTATCTGATACTTTTCCCTTGATAGCAACAAAACCACAACATTTTGACCACTTAGATGTCGAATATCGTTGTCGATAAGAGAACAAACAGCTGCAGACCACGCAAAACCACTGTCGATTTGCTAAATTTTCCTTTGTGCAGTTTAATAAAGAGAGTCAGAAATTACGCACGAGAATTCAAGAACTGGAAGAGGAGCTGTGTAGAGTAAAACAACAACTTCACAACACTTCCCAAGAGGTTAGTAATCATATCTTGCTTCTCTAGATATCAAACATTCCTTACTTCTCTTTCCAATTCTTCAATTCTTCAAAAAAGTTTTCTCAAAACTGTTATTTTGATTTCATTTAATATGCGACAGTGTCACAAGAGTAACACTAACAGTTTGAAACTGGGAGAGGAATTGCCTGGAATAATAAAAGACAAGTCAGGACAGGTAGGCAGATGTTACTTCACCTCCTGAAGGGTTTCATTTTACGTTAAACAGTATAAAAGTATTTAAGATTCGTCCACCGTAGATGGGACTTACAGTGGCAAAGAAGCATTTCACAAGAATTACAAAAATCATAAGTTTTCTTGAGAATTTTGCGTTGGGTATGGCCTTACTTTTTAAGAAATTTCCTGAGCCGATTCACCAGAAGGAAGTGCTTGTTTGCTTATTCCCGGGCCACTTGCATAAAAACAAGTGCCAACTACTCATCACTTAAAAGCCTCCTGGTAATAGGGACAAAGTAAAGTCTTCTATGGCGAGCGGTGCGTCTTGTCGCAAAGCTTAATATCTAGGCTTTTACAGGATTAATCCCACTATGAAATAGTTACAACTCACTCTTCTTCTTTATCTTCTTGTGACAATAAAAATTGTTTACTTTTGTAGGATTTGGCCGAGAACTTTGATATTCCACACCCAGAGGATGATTCAGAAGATACCAGAAATAATCTTGAACCAGAACGAGCAGACACAGAGGGTGAAATCGACGCAAAGCTGAAAGACCTCAACGAGCAACTTTATAGAAACATAACGTCTCTGTTGCAAGTGCCAGAAACAAAAGACAAACTGAAAGTTTCTGTCACGGTAGACCTTTTAACAAGACTCAGTGTAAGTCTACAAGAGTTATACAGCTCTGTCCTCTCCATGGTGGCTGAGACTTGTAAATGCAATGAGGAGGTCAAACGAGAGTTTTACGACCTTGCATATCACGGTCTCAGAGCGGAACACAATGATGTGGTGCATCGAGTTGAAGATTTGGCAGCGGCACAAGAACAAATGAGCGACGAAGAGAAAGTGGAGTTCGGGAAACTCCAACAATATCAGACCAACCGACAGAGACAAGTTGAGCGGCTGGAAAATCTGTGGAGAGGTCTGTTCTCGACGGTAAGGATGCTTGTTATTTATTGAATAAGAGCTTTTGAATTTGTTTTGATACATCTAAAGGCATTTTCAAAACAAAACAAAAAAAAAGTTCCAAGTCTTTAAAAAAGATTCGTGCCTAAGATCTTTAGATTTGTACTGTTTTGTTTCTTGACGAAAGGATGTTTAATTTGTTTGGTATAAATAACAGAATCGATCGGTATTTAATATTAATAATTCAAAAGCTTCATTTTCTGTTTTGGAACGGACCAAAGAGTAGATTGTGGAGAGCCTTAAGCAAAAATAGTCTGACATCAGAAACAAACTAACAAATCCAAAACTCAAACGAAAAGAACAATAAAAACAAGAAATAAAATGTAATTAAAAAATTAATTTGCGTGTCGTTATGAACTGCAGCCTGAAAGTGCTCCTCGTTCTATCCACTCTGAACCATGTGTGGCGAATGGGAAGACTTATCATCGTGAAAAGGTACATATCAAGCTATTTAAAATGTGCTTCAGTGGCAACTTTTAAGCAATCCCTTAAAACTTTTTTATTTAAGTTAGCATATAGGTTATGAGATTCGTTTTGTTTTGAGATGTTTTTGATTTATATAGTAGATAACTTAGGCTATATTTGAATTATATTGTATATTGTAGATATTTTATATTATATATTTTTATATTTTATATTGTAATTAGGTAGCGCTTTGGACAATTATTGGATTTTAGCGCTATATAAATAAAATTATTATTATTATTAAAAAAAGGAAAGTTTAAATAAAGCTCTCTTAATTTCCCGCTTATTTCCATCTTCTCTTTGTATAATCAGAGAAAACTTCCGTTCGTTCCTCGTCGCATAGAAAAAAATCATCCAATAGATCAGACAAGACCCCTTCCCAACCCAATCCTAGAGACCTCTGGGTATTAGTATCACTTGTCTGAAACCAAACTTCTTCCAACGACAAGATTGCATATTGCTACTCAACTTGACCTATTCAAATTTTCTTATCTTAAAAAAATTTCACCCTCTTTAGGTTTTAAAAGAAAAAAAAAAACTCTGTTTTCTGAATCAAAGTTCGGATACGCTTATCAAAAATTCAAGGATTCACCTCTGTTAGCAAGCAGGTTTTTTTAACGTTTGGCGGCCCTGAGGACATGACCTTATTCATTGCTAACGAAATACTTGTTTACTTTGCTACATAGGACTTAAAACGACAATGCACAGACCCAGGCGCCAAACCCAAGCAGGTTAAGCCTGGAGAACAGACCACCAGTCCAGTAACAGCAACAACGAGTGAGGATGAAAAGTACGAAGTGTGTTTCACAAAGGTTGGTTCCATAAAATATTAAAATGAATCCTCTATTAGCCCGGGTAGAAGACCGGTCGGTCTCACCCTTTCACCCCCACATACATCTCTTGTTGTGGTTTGTTACTTAGACTCTGAAATTTCGGAATAAAGCATTCACTTCATCGATAGCGTCACGCGTCACGCTATCAACACTCTGCATCTGGAAGTGCGAATATGTCAAATTTCTAATGAGGCTTATTGCAAAATTATGGGGAATTGCTGGTGGCTGATCGACTCACTTTAGATCTCAGAAACTGGGATAAATTCCGGCAAAACACTCTCCAAATTGCCTCTGTCTGTCAGTCGGTTTTTGAGTGAAAGAGATTGGAAAACGGAAAGAGCAATAAAATGGTAATTTTATCGAGAAAAAAACAACAAATAAATGGAATTGATGAAGTTTTCGAAATAGTAAGACAAAAAAAAAACAACAAAAAAAAAACAAAAAAAAAGCCGAATACCTTAATTACCACTCATTCTTTTTCAGTATTAGTCTCGTTTATTGATCCAATATTGCATCTGCATTATTTGCCATGTAAACGATTCTTTTCTTGCAGTTCAAAAAGACAACGATGAAGACCATTTTCAGAAAAAGAGAAAGCAAGGAAAAGACGTGTTGCCTTATGTCCTATTCACCTAAAAATCACAGGGATTCTTGAGTAGCTTTGGAAAAATAGTTAGCTCGCACATGTTGGGCGGCGACTAGTCGACAAAAGTCTAGCGAACGCACCACGTTACATTGTAGCAGTTAGCTGTTTGATAGCACTTAGTTGAAATGACTCGGTTACTTGCATCACAGCCAAAGCAGATACGAACTCGACGATGGTATGATCCCATAATTTTTGATGACGTACCTATGTGCCCAGGCGACCAGATTAAAGTGCCCAAGTCTGTGTATGCATACAGGAGACTTATAACGCCAGCACTATCCTGAGTCTTTTATCCTAAAGGAAGGCGTCTCTGAGTAGGTCCGGCCGTGAAACTTTCCATGTACTTCAAGACATTGCGGGCACTAGGCATTGTATAGCAAATAGCAAGCGATGCCATGATGCTCTTAAGAAAGTGGCTACCAGCAATTATTAATTAATTATTAACAATTATTAATTAATAATTATTACTAATAATTATTATTAATAATTATTACCAGCAATTATTAATTAATTATATTACAATTACCTCCTGAGTCTTTTATCCTAAATGAAGGCGTCTCTGAGTAGGTCCGGCCGTGAAACTTTCCATGTACTTCAAGACATTGCAGGCACTAAGCATTGTAAAGCAAATAGCAAGCGATGCCATGATGCTCTTAAGAAAGTGGCTACCAGCAATTGGCACCGGAACAAAATTTCTTTTTCGTATTTCGGCGCGATCTTAGAGCAATTTGTGGCCACGATGTCGCAGGAGTTACTAACGTGCTTTAGACTTGGTTTACATGTGAAATTTTGAAGCGGCACATGAAGAACGACTACAATGTTTTTCTAGCGCACCAAATGTTTTTCCTCCTTGTGGTCCTACAAGCGTAAGGGTGAAGCAAACGCTTACTTTACAAATGAACTGGAAGGCGTGGGTCCGAGAAATATTCGTGATCTTTAAATGCGGCAAGAACACAAAAATTACCATTCAACTAAATCTAGCCTCTTTTTGTTGATCAGACTATATGACTTCATATGAATACCACAGCGTTTAAACACGAAGGCGCGCTATAAAAGGAGCCTTAGGTCCCTCTGGAACATTTGTCAATCAACCGTCGTGAGATGTAGAACTCTTAGAGTCAAGTCAGCTTGAGCTTCAGCTACTCCAGAGCAGTGAACAGTGGGCACATTCCTCAAAATTGTTTTATGTTTTCATCACAATACAAGAATTTTTGAGATTTGTATTTCCTTTCTCCAATGGAAACTGTCTTTATTTGTGGCGGTAAATTTGAGATGGAAGTAGGTGGTTCCACGTTACCTCATGCCACCATGCTGGTGGAAGTAAACAATAGATATCTCATTAGCTCCTTTTGTTCGTCTACCAGCATTTAAATTTGACCCGCACACGTCAACGGTGAGTGACAAATGAGCCTAGGTCTTCCCAGGGAAGACTTCCTTATATAGCGCGCCTTCGTGTTTAATTACAAAATGAGTTTACTATTACACCGTTTATTGCTACAAAAACATTTTACTTAGTGTCGGTCCTTATATGGTCAAGACATCAGCAGCTACTTCATGGCTGTGTTGAGTCTGAAGATCACTCAGTTTCTTCTTGAGCACAGACAGCCCACTTAACACAATAGTCTCGGGTCTTAATGAACCACAGGACTACAACAAGATACAGAATGGTCAAATTATACTAAAAAGTTAGAATCAGTACATCTATAACCACTAATATAAAAGAAAGAGATATATTAAAGAAAAGTTAGTATTGTAAATGAGAGTAGCATTAAAGGTAATGTTAGCATTTTAAGTAATAATTATATTCAATGCTATAAATATGATATTGCACATGTCCGTAATGGCAGTATTTTCAACGATGTTAGTTTTGTGTATTGTATGCACATTATCATGCATTGTCAATCAAAAACTTGCAACAAAAAAGAAATGGGAGTCAAAAACACTATTCCTTACGTCACCATGTCTCTAACGACTCAAATACTGTAGGGTCAACGCACTTTCTCTAAATTTGAACTCTAGTTTTTTAAGTGCTTCAGACTTGGAAATGACAAGAAACCATGAAAAAATCCCAACAAATCATTAAGACATCTTACCTCAACATTAATATAAAACTTGTCTGCTTTAGCATTTGGATCAAATGGTGCTTGATCTGAAAAAAATAAACAAGGAATGTTTGACAGTATCGAACAATTTGACTTAAAAATATCCTTTCACTTGCAGAATCAGTGTAGTTCTAAGTTGATTTGAGTAAAACTTTCATATTGAGATTTACCCTGGAAATTGAACTTTTCAATGATTTAGACAAATGATTTTGACAGTTAAAATTTTCTAGTCACACAATAAATTGTTAATGAAGGTGAACCATTTACTTACGGCTATCTTCATCCAGCTCTGTGTATTCACTCTTTGGCCTATGACAAAATGCAAAAAAAAACTATATGATAAATTATAATGAAATGAATGATGCAGCATAATTTATAGCCGTGGAAAATCAAAGAAAAGTAAAAACTGATGCATTAATTTGTCAAAGCAGATTTTCTTTTGCACAAAATTTTGATCAGAGTAGTTATTCAAAATGTTCCCCAAAAGAAAAAAATAAGGAGAAGTAACATAAATGCAATTTAAGTTATTACCATTCCTCTGGTCTTGGATATGTTGTGTGTCTAAGAGCATTGTCAGGGTCATACTCAAATGCCACGCCTGCTGTGGGATTCCATTTAGCATGTTCCTTTGCAAATCCCTAATGAAACAACATCACGGCAGCTTCAAATATAGGTACATAATTTAGATAAGTAACAAAACAAACATAAAAGCAAATAGAATTTTATTTACCTTTTTAGCAAAAGCTTGCAGTTTCAGTTCCTGTAAAAAAAAAGAGAAAAAAAAATTCAAGTAATTAATTCAAAGGTAGAGGTACAAAAATGGTGTCAAAATCTGTCAACTAAATTAAGTACATAATTGAAGGGTAGCTGCTTTTGAAATGGTTTTGAAAATACAGTACAGTTAGTGGCACATTTCTAATGAAAAACAGATGAAGATGTCCAAGTGAGCATAAGAGAATGATGTATTTCATGTACCTGTCCTTTACGAAGCTTCACAATCAAAATGTCTGAAATAAGACAGGAATCATAAGAATTAGTAATTCAACAGATGGCTAAATTACATGTATGTGTCAAATGTTGTCAACATCAGAGTATAATCTCCTTTTAAAGGCCGGGGAGTGTGGGAGGATCATGTAATATGAAAAATTGGCCAAGTAGCAAATATTCTTAGTTTGTTTGAGTGTATCAGAGAAGGCTTCTATGGGCAAAGTGATAACATCTTAAAAAATTAAGGATAAAGCACAAGTCAATTTAGTTGATCAGTTAACTTGGAACTATGAGATGGTATAAGATTCTGCTGTTATTACCAATAGAGTATTTTTCCCATAGATACTGTATATAATATATGGATACCTTCCCACCAGTCAGAATTGTAACTAGGGATATCAAGTAAAATCAAAGTGTGGGTAATGTGAATTTTTTTTTTCACATATTTGATCAAACACTGTACCCATCGCTCACCATCTTGTTCACCGTATTCACTATTTTCATCATCATGGTGCCGTGAAGTAACCTACACATTCAAGTAGAATAAATGTGAGGAACAATACAGAATCTTAATGTCTTAAATGAGAAATGGTTAACTTACTGTAACTTTGTCATATTTAAAGTGCATAAGGTACTTACAATGAGGAAATCAACCAACTGGATTACAAAACTATACAACTCACAGGAATAACTTTTGCATCTGATGAAATGAGGTCTCTGGTAGTCACATGTCTGGTTTGATCATCTGTACATTTTACTTCCAGGGTCAATTCAACAGAACAATCTTGACAGAACTTGTCACATGTGCAATCCTTTAATGAAAGAAAAAAGAAAAAACAATACAGTCAAATAAATGTAGTTTGACAGTTATATAGTTACATTTTTTTGTAAAAACCAACAATTACAGGGTAAGGCAAAAGTGTTCAAAGAAAAGTTATAAATCATAAAATAACCCTTGCCATGACACAACCAAAATCTAGCTGAGCTCCCAGCTCAATTGAGATTGCTGTTAATTGGAGCAGTGCACCAGTATGTGAATCCCTTCCATGCCTTACTTTTTGTTGAGCTTTCTTTTCACATTAACTATCTTATGTTTCTAGCAACCCATGTTTAAGATTCACTTACCCTAGAGTAGCTCAATCTATCAACAACTTCATCACTGGTCAAGGGGATAAGACCTTATATTAAGAAAAATATACTTTGTTTGAAAAATCATTTCATACATATTTAACAATTATTCCACGAGCGCGAGTTGGATATGAGATGATAGATAGCCAATGAGGCGCATAGCACCGAGTTGGCTATAGTCATCCCATATCCAACAAGCGCGAGTGGAATAATTGTTTTATTAAAAAAAAAAATGCCCCCAAGATATTAGACACATCTTCTTGACTTATTTTGTAAGAAGAAAACGGATGTTACAATGTACAGATATTAGATTTTGGTATATTGGCTCATATACCATAATGGCTAAGCCAATAAAAAGTCTTGAATTGCATTATCCAATGTTCCAGTTTTAAATAAATATAATTATATATAACTGATTATTATGTTGGAATGTTCCTCATCGGCTATCAAAGTGCTTGATAGTTGGACTAGAGCAAGAGGTAATATTATCAGCAACAAGTTGGGTTATTTGGGTCCAAGACATTTAATTGCTCCTCAGAGTTTCATGCTCCATCAGAAGCAATCATCAGGCAGCTGAACTGTTAAACTTTGCGCTGCATAGATTAGATATAATTATGTTTATTATTGTTATTATGCAAATTAGTTTGTATATAAGAAGAGATGGTAAAGAATATTCTTATTAAATCCCCTGATGAGTGGGCAACCACGAAACAGGCTGGTCGGGATGAAAGCATAGTTTATTTGTTTCTTTCCTCCACGAACATACATATAGTTACATATATATATATATCACAAGTCGTCAGTGGAACTCAGGCCAACAAAGGTGCACTGCGCCAGGAGGATCAATAAAGATTTGCAGTCCAAACCTCGCAGCAAACATGAACGTAGAAAATTTAAAAACTGCGAGGATGGACAACTTTTGATGTCAAAAATAGAAAAAATTTTAATAATAAACGTTTCAGTCAGAGACCTTCAGTTATTTACCTAAATAAATTTACCTAAATAAAATGTCGTAATCATTAGCACTTCGATCCTATTTAATGTTCTTTTTTTATTTCAAAAGTTGTAAATAACTGAAGGAGGTCTCTGACCGAAACGTTTTTTATTAAAATTTTTTATATTTTTTACATCAGAAGTTGTCCATCCTTGCAATTTTTTGAACTTTCTACGTTCGTGTTGGCTGTGAGGTTTGGACTGTGAATCTTCATTGATCCTCCTGGCACAGTGCACCTTTGTTGGCCCGAGAGTTCCATTAATGACTGACCATATATATATATATATATATATATTTTGTGATTTGAGCACTCTCGCATGGCAACATGCCTACACTTGGTCCCACAAGTGTAGCGCCCAGGCAATGGTTTATTCCAGAGCTTGGCCCAGTGTCTGCACTGCACTGACGAGACCCACATACCGTATTTACTCGCCTATAAGCCGATCTCGGCTATAAGCCGAGACCCTAAACTTCTTCATGTCAGCAGCTGTTGCATTGAAATAAAAAATAAACACAAAACATTCGGCTATAAGCCGAGACCTAATAATTGCAAAGTACTCCACGCGTGTCGTTAACTGAGATGAATTAACATAAACCGAAAACAAAAGGAGCTTCCCTCTCGGGAAACATGCAACCAAAAAGTAGGTTATTTACTCAGTTGTTATTCGTCGTTTAATTGAAAGTAACAACAAATCACAGATAAGTTGAATTTAATGTGTAAATAAATAGAACCATGCGTGACATAACAAAACATTCACCTGAGTTCAGAATCCTGTCTCAAACAATAGCTCTCTTTCAAAGTTATCGTAATCGATCATCATGCCGAAAGTTCGTCGTTCTTCATACAACTTAGCGTTCAAACTAAAAGTCGTTGCTGAAGCAGAGGCCGTCGAAAACAACTCCGAGATCGCTAGAGATTGCGGAATCAGTGAATCGATGGTGCGTCGCTGGCGAAAAGATCAAGCGAACCTGTTTAATGGTCAGCTTAAAATGTCAGCAAAGCGAAAGACGATGGGCTGCTTTTCGCCAAAGTATCCTGAATTGGATCAAACACTACTGGACTGGTTTTCCGAGCAGGGGAGTCAAGGTAAGTCTTTCGCTTCTTTAAAACAATGAAAAGCTTCGATCAGCTGATATCTGTCAGATCGTGTTGCAATGTCTACACAAACCGTGGGAATGACCGCTTCTGATTGGCCAGTTTTTCATGTTGTTAAAACAAGTCAAACAATTGATCTCTTTTATCTTTTACAGGAATTGCTGTGAGCAGATTAATTCTACGGCTAAAAGCGAAGGAGTTGAGCAGTGATCCAGACTTCAAAGCCTCACTGGGTTGGTACCAGAGATGGAAAAAGCGCCATTCTATCAGCCTTCGCACTAAGACAACCCTGGCACAGCGACTCCCACAAGATCTGGAAGAAAAGATCATCCAGTTCCATCGGTTCGTGATCGCACTTCGGCAGCGGTATGGCCATTCGCTCTCCAGGCTGTTCAATATGGATGAAACTCCTATGCCATTCGAGAAATTTGTGTTTGTTGATAATCGCTCGGCTTATAGTCGAATAAACATTGAATTTCGAATCTTGTTAAGCACCCGTAAATATTTTTTGGCGAAAATACTCGGCTATAAGCCGAACCCCCTACCTTGGCGAGAATTTACCTGTTCTCAGTTTAATTTGTTGGAAAAATCGCTCGGCTTATAGGCGAATAAATACGGTAGGTTGAAACAGTGTGCACCCTGTCTGCAGTTATATATATATACATTAAAGCCACATTAAAGCTGGAACAGTTAGAAGTTTGCTTCATGTTTCATCATTTTACACTTACTATATATATATATGTATGCATGTATGTATGTATATATATATATATATAAACAAATATATATATATATATGCAGTTAGATATAGCTCTTTGGCATACAAAGCTTTGCTTTCATGTCCAAATTGAGCACTCTAACTAGGATGAGTCATTGCTCTGCAATTGCGCATGCTCGCTAGTGTACTCTAGTTTGAGCACTCTGGCATGGCTTAGACGATACCACAAAGGTTGGGTCGTTTGGGGTGACCGTCTCGGTTCTCCCCCATCCTAGCATTAGCACTGCACTGATGAGGCCCAGAAGGCCGAAACAGTACTGTCTGCAGTTAGTTATGTATATATATATATATATATAAACGAATAAACAAGAAATAAAGTTGTTTCACTTATCCTTGGAGTGCTCGATGCAGAAATGTGTAGAGCAAAATACAAATGTGAAAGGAAATTATTACTAGTTACTCGAGTTTCACACTCTAGGCGATCGCCTAGAGCGTGAAACTCGAATAACTAGTAATAATTTCCTTCTTTCACATTTGTATATATATCTATTTTTTATAATTTCACACGGCTGAGCAAAGAGTTTCCAGCGATCTGATTGGTTGAGCAGTTCCTTATATAACGCTATATAAACTGTTCCACGCAGTTTATATAAAATGTTAAAATAGAATGTTAATGAATGTTACTAAAATGTTATGATTTTAGAAATTTCTCTGTTGTTCAGCTCTGAAATTATACTAAAACAATTATTCACCTCAGGTTCGGTGAATATCGTCGAATAATCCCTGAGACGTAGCCGAGGGGATTATTCGACAATATTCACCGAACCTGAGGCGAAGAATTGTTAAATATAAACTGTGTACACATTAATGGGGATTGCAGAAGACCCTCAGAGTAATCTACATACAGCCCGTCCCTTGAATGGTTCACTGCAAGGGACATTTACTGATAATCAAAACTGGATGGGATAGATTATCTTGTCCCTAAGTCATCCCTGTCATAAGGTCACAAAGACCACATTTTGAGCAGCTGTATATGAAGAGAGATGGGCTTATTGAGACAGGTTGAAGTTTCTTGTCTCTTTCTGTTTGCCTCCCTACAAAGGAGTACCTTATCGAGAAAACTTATTTTGTATTTGCACCTTTTAAAATCATTAGTACATTTAGATAATCAATCCTGATGTTCAATACTTAATCATCAAAAATGCACCTGTATATTTCGGATAAAGACACAAAATTGACTGCCTGCACAATTATATACCTACCTAATCTGTGGGCAATAAACTCATCATGGAGTACAGAAGTGTTGTTTTCAATTTGTATCCAGTCTATGGCTGAAAAGAGATGATTGGAATGTCAACTTCAAATAAATTTGCATCTATATGAAACATAGCATATCCACACAGTAGGGACATGTGTCGGATTTTACCCTAGTGCATGAAAAAGTTTGCTTATCAATAACACTTTCCATGTTTGATGTACAACAAGCACTGAGCTTAAATTCCTAGGCAACTGCCTTAAATTAATGCACAGTGAAGCTAGCCCAGTTGCCAGAAGTCATTTTCAATGCCAGCAAAAAAGGACAACTTAAAATGCAATTGTACTAAAAACTATTGGAAAAATGAGTAAATAAAAGGCTTGACGTACATGTACAGTGTGCTGATTACATACATGTATCTCGTCTCTTTCAACCTCTCAAGGGTATATAGGCCACTTTCATATATGGCTGCTGGATTAATATCCTTTTGTTTAACTTTAAATTAGCCCTTCTGGTCTTGTTCTCCAGTACAAAATTCAAAAGAATACATTATCTCAAGCGAGGCCAGAAAGGCTAATTTAAATTTAAACAAAAGAATATTAATCCGGCAGCCATTTATGAAAGTGGTCAATGGTAAGTGTTAAAATGTCTTTCGTATGTTTCATGGCAAGGAGAGTAAAATGCCCAAAAAAGTCAAGTTTCACAGCATTCTGAAGTGAGATTAATCAGCTAGTGGAGACTATAGAGTCAGGGAACAAAACAGAGATACAAATGTAACTAACCTCTAGCAACAAAAAGAGCATACCTATTGTTGGAGTTTCAGCAATGAATATCCTTCGGAGGCCATTAGCCATGCTGAAAAAGGAGGCATGGAAAAAAATTGAAAAATAAACAGAAAAATTGGGATGCACTCTCAGTTGCCCCAGTGACCTCTAGCAGTTACATTGTGTATGAATTATTGGTTTCCAGTCTCCTTAGATTTTAATCAAGTATCAAAGGAGACTCTTGATGAGAATTTCATTCTCAGAACAGTCAGAAAAAAGGATGCGTGGTGATCAGTGAGGAGAATGAGCTCAAAGATCTATAGCTAGGGAGCTGAGTGAAACGCTGAAGTTGACTTTTGGAACGTCTTTTACATGGGTACAGAACGCGTACGATGATAGGGAAATCGATCAAAACGTTCGAACTCATACCTCAAGTCTGTATTTTCGATCACAAATTTGACATTTTCTTCTGTGAGCTCCAGAATTTTAACACTAGGTTGGTTTGCGTAAGGCATATCAACGTGAAACTATCTGTTTGCACGAGCTTAGATTTGAGCAATGGACAGGAAATCCAACATGGCGATTTTCAGACCGAAGAGATCTATGGGATCGTAAGTGCGGAAACTGGAACCGAAGCAAAGTTTAGCGCTGTGATTGGTAAATTATGTTGATATAGACCATCTGATTGGTCCATCCCAAGGGAACTGCAAGTTTAAAAATCTTTACCCACGATAGGCCGTTTTATCTCGAAGACGTAACATATCGAAGGTTTCATCAAGTTAAAGTCATTCTGTTTTTCACAAAGTAATGGCTTGCGAGGGACAAGTTTGGAGCAGGTAAGGATTGTTCGGAACTCATTCGAGGAATGTTTAGATTTACATGTCATTCCACTGGTCGTTTTTTCACTAATTGGTCGTTAAATTTGATCAACAGGCTATTACTGGATCTCAAAGAACTTGCTGATGTAAGGCTCCGCTCGGAAATTAATGTACTCGGAATTTGTTTTTCCTTGGTTGGTCATTATCTTGACATATTCTCGGTGGCTTCAGTAATTCCTCTTTTGAATATTTCTGTTTTGTAGCATCCAGACAGTCTTATCTCGGCATTTCCTTCTGGAGATAGCATTTTGGAGTGGATTGCAACAATTCAAGGAGGAAAAGATACGGTAAAAAAATATCTTATCTTCACACCAAACTCAGCTTTTAGTTTTATTCTGACAAGAGTTTCTGTGTAGTTCTCGTTAGAAGAAGTAAACTAAAAACGAAATTTGAATAAACGTCGAATGGCACTGTAAAGATCAAGAAACGTTAGTTATAAGTTGCCGGACTTTAATGTGGGCAAGAGAGCAGAAGCACAAATTTAACCTTCATAACTAGATACCTTTGAAAATAACATTGTTTCCTTGATTACTGGATTTTTCTTTCTCTTAGATGAGAATGTTTTGAATGTTTTCTTGGACAGTTGACGGTTGAAATTTCTCCACTCCTTCTCAATTTAGGTCTACGATGGGAAAAAGTACAAACTAACCTTTGAATTTCCAAGCACATATCCTCACAAACCTCCTGTAGTCAAATTCAAGACGCCATGTTATCACCCTAATGTGGACGACAAAGGAAACATCTGCCTAGACATTCTAAAGGTACAGTAGGCTATATATTGTTTCACTGGATTGGGTAAAAAGATCTAAAATAGGTTCTGGAAAATGTGTGGTCATGGGTAATCGCGTATTGGGAAACGGAATGCAGATCAGAGTCACAATTAAACGTTGCTTGATCCATATTTTGCAGGATAAATGGACATCTGCATATGGCGTTAGAAGCATATTGCATTCCATTCAAGCATTATTAGGAGGTAACAAATAATTCATTTCAAAAAAGGTTGAACTATTATTTCTAAAATTGTGAGTGGCTGTGTCACTGGAAAAGAAAAATTGAGACTACTTAACAAAGCTAGGGACAAAAAAAAAAAAAAAATTAAGCAAGGTCTCAATTGATAAGCAGGCCTGTTCCTTTAGAGAGAAAACTATTCACCATCTTTAAAGGTTTTCAATTATTAAAATACCATGGAAATTGATGGATCAATGCTCAAGTTACTACCTCGAAATGTAAACAGTAACCTCATAAAAAATGATTTGTTTCTTTTCAGCACCAAACAATGACAACCCACTTAATGTTGATGCAGCCCAAAAATGGAATAATAAAGCTGGTAATGTTATGTAAATTTTAGGGCTTGACACTAACAGTAGCCAACTAGCCACAAACTAGAAGAAATTCAGTTTTGGCTAGTGGTTTTCAATATCCACTAGCCAGTTTGGCTAGTAAACAAACTGAAATTGTTGTAACATCTAAGTTGTCACTAGCCACTTGGCTAGTAAGTTGAAAAGTTAGTGTCGGCCAGGATATTTTGTATTTTAAAATCAATTACATGCAGGTCCAGACTGTAGAGGTAGCTTTACATTCTCTTGGTTATTACTAGGAAGTTTGAATTCCAGGCTTGAATCGTAGAAACAGTACATTGCCTCTAGGACTTCACCTTCATTTGGCAATAGGTCCAAAGCTGCTGCCCGAGAAAATTTTCAGGGAGCCCTTTGAGCTCCAAAAGTTAGAAATTGGAAGCTCAAGTTATGTCTGTGGGAGTCCACAATAAGCAGAACAATGGAGAATTCCATGGTACCCACAAGAGATAAAAGTTAAATCATTGGCAGTTTCCATCTCTAACAGCTTTACAGGTGATCAGCTTTGTGGGAGCATCACGTGGAATCAAAGATTGTGGCAGGAGGTCTTACTGCAGCTCCCCAAATCTCTGGAGGGGCTGATTAAGTTTTAGTTGATCGGAGGATTTAAATCAGGGGCCCTTTTCAATTATTATAAGTCAGTTAACAGAAGTTACTAAGAATGTATAATTAAAGAGTTCATAAAACTCCATGGCCTACGGCCTATTGCCTGTGGTTGAGCTATCTTGTTTCCAACATTTTCTTTTTTCTTTTCTCACTTTTAGTTTTCAAAGATAAAATGAGGGAATTCGAGAGCAAGCACCCCATCACTGAGTAAACTCATGGCAATTAATTGTTAGTTAGGCGAAGAAGTGATTAATTTGAAGTGAAATAATTTATGTTTGAAAAGCATGTTGCTATGTTTAAGTGGAATATAATTATTTCGGGAAAACTTCAGACGCATAAAATTCTGTTTCTCTTTGCTTTTAATGTACTGGCTTGCGGTCTTAAAATTTGTTTTGCAAGTAAAGTTTTTAGATTTCTGTACTCTTGGTTTGGTTATGACCTTGCAGAAAACTTTATCTTCTAGCTTGTCAAATATTGTAAATACATGTACAGCATAATTTCAAATTGAAAATAAAGGCTTTGTGTTTCTGGATTTGACATTTTAACAGGGATGAAAACAAATTGTATAAGCAAGAGCTCATCACATTTGATGGAAAACTGCTACAAAGGGAAACTACAACTTGGGACTTAACTACCTAGAATATGTCCCTGGGAGATCATTTATTGACAGCCCATAGAATTAATTTGGTTATGTTATAATGAGAGTTGTGATCCTGCTTTCATTATACTATATGAACTGAAAGAAAACTGAACATTTCAACCTCTGAAAAAGTGTAATCAATCATTTTGACCAGATGAACACTAACCTCATTAAATAGGTTAGTGCAAGGAGGCAACCTTGGGCAAGTGAAACAAGAACAATACGAGACAAAAAAGTAAAATCTAAATGGTTTATTTACATAATTATATAAACAGAACCTAACCCCTACACTAACCTAATGTGATATACAGTATAGAGCTTGAAATTAATTTTTTGATCATAGGTATAAACTTGCCTGTGAAAAAACACCAACACGAAGGCAAAAAGGAAATATTTAATAATTGAGAATAATTTATATCTGGTTTATTTGCAATGTACAAGTATAATCTGGATTTAGCCTGCATAAGAGAAGCATTGAAGGTTTGAGTGACTAATCTGTCTGCACTACAGGTTTTACAGCCAGTAAATTAAACCAAGTCTAGCTGCTTAAGTTAGGCAAGCATTTTGAGTGTCTGTACCACAGTAAGAGAAGAGAGCCATTACTCCAAAAGAATGACAAAATCAGTTTTTCTTGTGAATACAGAACTAGTGAATGAGATGTAACTTTACACTTGTGTAATGCAAACTAATAGAAAGTTGAATGCTAGTTCAATTATTTGGAAGGAATTTGAAAACTCAGCAAGCAGATTTTAGAGGTTTTCTTTATGTAGAACCTTTTTGCTTTTTATGCATCAAGCTTGTAATACCCTCTTGCTGTTCTACACTTTAACCCCAAAGAATTTTCATGATAAGCTTTACAAAAATAATAAAAATTTGCAAGATGTGCCATGCAAAACTAAACAGAAAAAAAAAGACCACTATACAAGATGGTGTAGCTCTCCGGCTCTTACAGAATTTACAATATTTCAAAAAATAAAATAGTCCCTATGGCAAATTACAAATTCAAACAAATTGTTTGAGGTTCTTTTACCCCTAAAATAACCCAAAAAATAAGGAAGTGGATGTATAATACAATAACAGTCTTACTAGCAGTTTAATATACCATTTTCTGTGAGGGAAGGCAGAGGAAAATGTCAAAAGGAGAAGACTTAAGTCACATTTTGCTCTAACTTTGACTCTGATTGGTTGAACTGGTGGTGCACTTGACAATCTCAAAGCAATTCTAAGAATTCCTGTCAACAATCTTGGAAATTAAAACTATCTTGGTTGCCTGCTATGATTCTTTCTGATAAAATTGTACCATCTATTTTACACAATACACATATCTTTACTAGATACCATGCAGAGTAATATTTTAGTTGTTATCTAAGCATCTGAGATTCAGGGAAAATGCTGCTTTTAAGTGATTTACTAACCATTTTTTAGAAAACTTGTGTATGCAGTGCATGCTGAATTATTTAAGCTTTTGTAAAATTATTGTTTTTCATCTGCAGATAAACAAAACATTTGCATGTTACATGTACTCTTCAACACTGGCAAATGCACAAGCTCCTAGTCCAATCTTTGACATGAGTTTCAAACATTCTTGAGCCTGTCCTAGTATTAAATCCAAGGGTGGTTTTGTGGGCAAGTGATGTGAATCTGAAAGTAAAAATAAGATCAGTGGATTAAGAAAGATGGTAAATTTTTGCTCGTGTAATTATCGGGACTCATAACGGTCATAAAGTTATCTTAAAGTGTACCTAAACCCCAAAATTTTTTTCGCTTAACGAAATAAGCGTACTTTTTGGAGTATTTCTGTGCAAAAATTTTTTCATTTGCTCAAATCTTCAATTTCCTGTGCCTCGTCAAAATAAGGAAAATTGGCCGCCATCTTGACTAATGACCGACTTTAAAGAGGAATGGTTCTAGCGGGTAATGTGACGTAAAATTGAGAACACAAAAGTCTGCATTTCACACATTTTCACTTGTTTGGGATGGTTGTCGATATTGTTCGAAATATGCTGACTAGGTGTGTTGTATGAGGAATGTATGAAGTACGATATCCTCTTGCAAATTTCACATGTTGCTACATCCTCCTACAACACACTTAATTGGCACATTTTCGGACAATATCGACTACAACTTTCCCAAACAAGTGAAAATGTGCGAAATGTAAACTTTCGCATTCTCAATAAAAATTATTTGACGTCACATTACCCGCTAGAACCATTCCTCTTTAAACTCCGTTGTGGACCAAGATGGCAGCCAATGTTCCACTCCAAAAAGCACGCTTATTTTGTTAAGTGAAAAAAAATTTTTGGGTTTAGGTGCACTTTAAGTTGAAAAAACAATTATCACACAGTTTGTGGTCAATGGCAACTGAAATTTCCAAAACCAGAATAGAGGTCACCATAAGAAGCGGAGAGCTATTTCAGTGTTTTGATTTTTTAAGATCTCTTAACTTAACACTCCTTAGCACTTCTTTCTATGTTGTAAAAGCTTAATAATTATGTTCTGATCAGGCTGACGAAACATCTACCATTGCCTTGAACAGTAACTATACATGTGCATGTAACTTCTAGTACTAAATATAGAAAAAAATCATCAAAAATTACCTAAGATAGCACTATTTAAAGATGAACAAATTGATTCCCTCTGTACAGGATCTAAAATATACCCCACAGGACTGCTCCAGGGATCTGTGTAAGCCAAAAGACTAAATGCTTCCTGAAAAAAAAAAACAGTCATTAACAAAAATGTCATATTAGAAATGACACACAAAAAAATCACATTTAGAATAAACAAACTTGTACAAGGATGAAATGGGAAAAACACAATTACAGAATTGACTGACCTGAAGAGTCTTCTTATTTGTCTCATTTTTTCCATGTTCTCTCCTCAATTGTACACTCATAGTTTGTAAATCTCTTCCAAAAGCTAAAATCTTTTCAAGTACATTTCTATTTTGACAAAAATTTTGTCTGCCTGAAGATTCTGCTGAAACAAAAACCAAAAATTGTGAGTTAAAATTAGCTTACTGCATCCTAGATACTTTATTGAACTTTCCAACTAGACTTCTCTATACACTGTACTGCCAAAGAACCTTCATGATGTGCCAAACTTTGTCTGGTAGTTATTTCTTATTTGAACAGTTAAGGTCTTATATGTCAGTTGAAAAAATTTATGTGAAAAAACACTACTTTGTTAAGTATCAAAATGTTTGTTGTTTTGAAAAGTTAGAGCACAAGTTTTCCAAGGAATGCAAGTTACTTATAGAAAATGGA